>NC_073345.2:36230000-36340000 GCF_027580225.2 Misgurnus anguillicaudatus
CACATATACTTTTATAGAGATGTTTTTAACATGCATTTACGTATATTAAATAACAGAGATAAATCCTTATGATGAAAATATCTGAATTTTAAGATCACATAAGGCAGTGGTTCTCAAACTTTTTACGGCGTGCCCCCCCACCCCGTAGTGTATGATGCATCTTTTCGTGGCCCCCCAAAGACATTTTTTTACATAAAACATATTAAAAGTTAAAATTTGAATGAAACAAAATAGTTAAATGAAGTGATGTTGATTAATAGCTTTATTTTTTTATTACACAGAATTCATGATAAATGAATGCACTGCAAAAATTATTTTCAAGAAAAAAAATTCTTAGTATTTTTGTCTTGTTTTCAGTAAAAATATAAAAAAAATCTTAAATTAAGATGCTTTTTCTTGATGAGCAAAACAAACCAAGAAAATAAGTCGAGTTTTTAGACCAAAAATATAAAATTTAAGTGATTTTGTGCATAAAACAAGCAAAACAATCTGCCAAAGGGGTAAGCAAAAAATATCACTAAATTCAAGAAAAATTTGCTTACCCCAATGGCGGATTCCTTTTGCTTGTTTTATGCACAAAATCAATGATTTTCAAAGTCTACAGATGTCCAAAATCTCAATATAAACTCAAACATTTCTCTTTTAACTCCTCTGTGATCTCCTTATTTTAAATTGATACCTACAAGAAACTTGACTTATATCTCTTGAGATATGAAAAACCACACATTGTTTCTGGAATCAAAATATTTAATAAGTACATAACAAGTATTATACCATGTATAAAATTTGGAATCACAATTCAAAGCGTTGTTTCTGCTAGGCCAGCAGGTCAAATTTGCCACATTTAAAAAGCCGAACGATGGAAGAGCAAAAACGAAGTAATAACAGGAAAATAAATCAACAACCTCCATCAGAAAACACACCATCATCAGGTTTAACCATCGACAGTCTCCTGCTTACAAAATATCTCTTGTGGTCTTTAGTAAGTGCAATTAAACCCTAACACACCAACAGTGAAGTCAAAGCAGATGAGTAGAGCGAGAGATTGAGAAAACGCAGAAGAGAGAGAGAGAGAGAGAGAACAGCCAAAAATCACAGAGAAACTAAACAGAAGAAAAACAGAGAGCGACACACGTCACAGATTGCTGTGGACACAACGGTATAATCATTAAACGTTTTACATTTGCAAGAAAAAAGACATCACCACAAAGTAAGACGAACAAGCCGAGCAACAGACAACCGAAGGGGTTGAACAGGAAGTGACACGTGTGCTCTATCCCATAATGAACAGGGTCCAGTTCTACTGTGATTGATCCCATTCCACATCAGCTGAAGATGGACAATTCTACATTTACAGGAAGATCTCATCTGTCCTGTAGGTTTAGGGTTCATTAAACCAGCAAATCAAAATACAGAACAAGGTCACCTGACCGCCCATTATTATTGAAACTTTACATTTAACCACATTTTACCTTCACATTGTCATTACTTTAATGCAAATTCAATATATTATTTCAATTGCATTTATGCATTATTAACAATTAAAACATATTAAAGTATTTACACATTGCAGTATTTGTTGTACTAGCTTTACTAGTAGATTTTAATTGAGTTACATCTGGCATTACAGTACTTTCTTACTGTAACAGATGAAATACTCTAATAAAGTAATGATGAGAATCTCAAAACAAATAAAACATCAAATAAAATCTGCAGACACATTAATGGTAATGATAATGTGAGGTAAGATGCTCTGAATCAAAATATATTTTCATTTTGGGCTTAAAAACGAGCCAGATTCATGACAGATGACGTGTGAGACTCGGATTAAGAGTTTCATTCTTTATCCATTTGGCAGATTCTGCTAACTAAACTCATGTTAACTTCTATTCTACCATTTTTAAGGCAGAATTTGCTACGTGGAAATCCAGTAAATAATGTTTTCGGACAGGATTGTGTTATGGTTAGTTGTGAGTTGAATCCAAACGTCAGGCTGGCGTTTGAGATGAAGTGCGTGTGAAAGCATCGCTGCTGTGCGTAGAGCAGATTCATGTCCATATTCACTCTTAAACTCATCGTCCTTTGCTGTAACCAGGGAAAAACTGATCCAGGAGCAGCTGTAGGTTTTTATTGAGGGTCATGGGATAATCTTTACCCAGGTCGTGGCGGCAGGCGGGGCAGGTGAACACTTCGGCTCGAAACGACCTCTGCAGACAGGTCTGGAGTCAGAGATGAGACGTAAAAGAGAACAGAGAGGCATTACAGACAGATACAAAATCACTAAAGATGATATTAGGTATTAAATTTAGGTATGAAAGAGTTTGATTGACAGGTGTCAGTCATGTGTGCTGCTCACCTTGCAGACATTGTGTGAGCACTCAGTGGTGATTGGCTGGTAGGATAACTCTTGACAGCAGACGCACATGAACATCTGCTCCACCTTACGCAGGAAGTTCTGCAGGAGAACAGGAAGTGATGCATGACGGTATCCATGGTAACTGCATTATCCTGACAGTCAGGGCAAATGTGTGCAGGCCTGATACAGTGAGCTAAGCTAAGAAAGCAGTGTGTGTGCATGGTACATGTGCGATATATGTGTATGTGCGTAGTTGTGTACCGGTCCCTCCACGAGGAAGCTCAGAGCTTCATCCCACAGTTTCCTGTTGGGATCATCTTCTTGTATGAGACTCCGCTGTTCCTCTGACAGAACAAACGCTTCCACATCCTTTGAGCGCTTCACCTGCGGCTCCTCCTGCTCCTCGCACACACCTGATACACACACACAAGTACAGATGAATCTTCTATATCTCCTGATGTTTACTCCTGATTGAGTTGAAAATATGGAGTGTGTGTAATATTTCTCTGTACCCGTGAGGTTTTCCTCGGCTCTGTCTGGACTGCTGTTACTCTGATGATGATCTTCTTCCTCCACGTTCACCGTCGGCTTCTCCTCTTTCTCTCGAGTGTTCCTGTGTCCTCGTGTGGATCTGGGTCGACCTCTTTTCCTGCCCCGCGTGGATCCGCCACCTCCTCTGACACTCGCTTCTTTCTTTGTCTTATTGGCCATCGCCTCGAGATAACCAGGAGGATACTAAAGCAGACAGACGGACATTACTAGATTGATGAAACACTTCACAGACGCTCCATCATTTGAATAGATGTCGTTTTACATACTGGGTTCCCACATCTTAGTTAACTTCAAATTCAAGAACCTTTCAAGGACTTTCCAGGTCCAAAACCCTTTAAATTCAAGGACTAAATGTGGTGACACATTTCAAGTGAGAGCAAGGTTACATCGTGTTTCCTTTTAAGATACATTGTTACAGTTTCCTTTCGAGGGAACTCGTGCTGCATCACTGCGGTGACACTTTGGGGACGCCTCCAGGGGTAAATGTGTCTGAATGTGTATATCAAATTCAACCAATGATGAGGCTTAATGACAAAGACAAGGTGACGCAGGAGCCAGGAAGTACATCGCTATCTGAAATATTGTCAAAGACGGCGTTACAGAGACGCAGTAAGTATGACAAGAGAGACGCAGCGTCTCGTTCCCTTCTCAGAGAACAACAGATACATACATAACCCGAGACATTTTCATGTGTCAAACATAATTATGCAAAAAAATTATTTTAGTATGAATCAACATTCACATACAGAAGATATAAACATTTACAGCAAACAGTTTAGCACGTGTGCTTAAAAAGTCTAGAATTTTTATGATATTATCCTACACTACACAGGGAATAATATGGATTTTTTTCCAGATCTATCATGGACTGTAAAATAAGATGGACGACGCCAGTTCGCTCTCTTCCATTGGTGAAAAGTGAAGCCGTCAGTGTCCAGATACGGCGCTGACATCTTGGGTCTTGAGTCTGCGTAGTAGCGATTTCAGGACCAGTCCTGCACAGTAGTGAGCAGGAAGTAAAGCCACGAAATCAAGGCCCCGCCCTCGCAGAATGCGCATATCACAGCTGTCAATCATGACGTGACACCACCGTTTTTATAGCATTAAATAATTAACTAAAAACAAACTTATTTTAAAAACAAACATTTGAATTTACATCAGCGTGATAAAAACTACAGTAAATGACAGAAACCAGCTTCGGAAAAAAGATAATTGAAGTGTAATTAAATTGTTTAGTTGGTCTCAAGTCCCATTGAATAACATGAGGAGGCAGGGTTTATGGCCTATACTGGGACCAGTCACTGAGGGGCGATAGAGACGTTTTGGCTTCACTTTTCAGGGCTTGTGCGGCACGCTTGGTATCTATGTATGTATATTTTCAAAAACTTCCCAGGGCCTTGAACTTTTCCCCCAGATTCACAAACTTTCAAGGATTTCAAGGACCCGTGGGAACCCTGTATAAAGTTTGATTATATGACAGTGTTAACTTTGGAATAAGTCCAAATGCATTGTGTAAAAATCATATTATTAACCCACAGGAAGACATCAGATGCCACCTACATGCTCACACACGTCATACCTGTTTCAGGTCCTCACCTGGACTTTTAGGCCCAGTTTTTTGCTTCGTTCTATTCCTTCAGGAGTCCAGGGTGCTGGTTCAACATCATCTCGCCTCAGCAGATACCTCCACACCAGAAATCCACACTTACCAATCTCAGGCCAATACTTCACCACCTACAACACAACATATACTCAACAATACACAATATCTATCTATCCATCCATCTATCTATCTATTTACCCACCTACCCATCTATCCATCAATCCATCCAGTATATTTGAATAGATTTGTTTGTGTACCTTATAAATGCCATCGTATCGGTTTCCCTCTTCAGGTGCATACTTGCTGATTCGTCGGCCCTTCGAGCTGCGGATAACTCTCACCGGTTTACCTGCCCGCCAGTTACGAGACTCCGCCCCATTTTTATCATTCAGGGGTGCGTCACAGTTCAGCGCCAGAGCCCTGAGAGATGATCCGTCACATTTACTACACATTTCCAAACATCTATAGAGTATATGTCAGAGGTGATGATGATGATGAAGATATGATCACCTGTTCATGTGTGTGAGAGTTTGATCAAATGAATGCTCTCCGATTCGCTTGTTACCCGACAGGTCTCGACCTCCACTACCTGTGTAGGTGAACTCATCACCCCGGTCCTAAAACCATCACAACAATTAAAGCTAGTGGAAGATAACTAACTAGTTAACTAGAGATCTATAGTTTCTGTATTTTTATATCTACACCTTGTGTATGTGTATACAGCATATGGTTACTCACAACTTCATCTTCAAATCCTCCAGCGAGCACCAGCGAGTACGAGCCGTCATTACTGCGACCGTGAATCCCACCCACGTGAGGCCTGTGAACGCCCGCCTCACTCACCTGAGAGAGAAAACTGTGTAACTCCGCCCCCTACACAATCACATGACCCTACATCAGCAAACCCGCTCACCTGAACACGAAACTTCCACGTCGTTCCGACAGGAACACCAGGGACCGGACCATAATGATTGGAGGGGACGATTGTGCATTCTTTAGTACGGCCCACACAAGCCATTCCCTAAAACACAAACACACACAGACACACTTCACTGTGTTCAATCTTAACACTCAATACTAACAGTGTGAAGAAATAAACAACAGCTTTAAGTTTTTAATGACTCAATTCTGCTCCATTAACACAAAACAAACAGTCTGTGAGTTTAAAGGTGCCATAGAATGTAAAACCGTATTTATAGGCATTAGGGGTGTAACGGTACGTGTATTCGAACCGGACCGTTTCGGTTCAGGGCTTTCGGCACGGTGCACACGTGCACCGAAAGGCCGAATGCATTTTGTGTGCGCCTGTGCGGAACATAATACGTGTGTTTCCGCACGAACATATTAAGTGGCGGAAGTCTCCGCGTTCAGTGCAAGTCTTCTGTCAAACAAATAACATAATTCGGCCCGCAGAAAGATTTTTATTTACTTAGATGTATATCCGTTTGATTATTGATGTAAACGTTTACGTGTCGTATCTAAAAGCGCATGTTAAACGCGTGTCAACGCGCTGCTTTGTTCTTTCAAAAGTGAGTGAGAGGTTGCGCGTCTTTCGTTGCTACGCATTCATGAGACGCGCTTTCTGTGACAGCAAGAATAAGGAATGCGTGATCAGATTTTTCATCTGCACATCACGTCAATCATATCATTGTGCCAATGCGATCAGCTGGTCGGGACAGAGAAGAGCTGTAACCCGGGGTTACTCAGCTGTTACTCAGCTGCGGAGGGGTTCGTTAGTAAAGTCACAGGCAGCTTACATTGACGACACAAGCAAAGATTAGGAGAAACATGCAAAAGATCAAAGATGGCCATGTATGCAACTCACTAATCTCAAAATGAGTGTATAATAAGTATATCATCATGTTGCTTGCTATGCAGTTACACATAGAGCAGTAATATTATTTTTATACAGAGATGGTACATAGCCAATTCAATACTGTGAGTTAAACAATCCAAAATAAATCAAAACAGAAAATTTTTGGTGGCAAAAATGTAGGCTAATAGTTCATAAATGTATTTGGGAATTGAATTTGTTAGTTCAAGGTTTTAGTAGAAAAAGTTTAAGAGAAGGTTAAGAAAAGAGTTACCTTCTGTTATAAAATAATGTACAAAATAACTTTGCAGTAGTATTTTATTTATTATTTTTTCATTTTATATATATTTTATATGTTATATTTTAATAAAAGTGTTTAAAAAAGTGTAAACAAATTGTAAAAAAAAGTTTATAGTAATAAACAACCTGCAGTTTAATGTTTGCATTTCTCCCTTACTGTACCGAAAATGAACCGAACCGTGGCTTCAAAACCGGGGTTCGCACCGAACCGTGATTTTTGCGTACCGTTACACCCCTAATAGGCATAGATGAATAATAAGAGTTGTGTAGATGGTAGTAACATATAATGATCCTTAAACACGATTGTTTCCTCCTTCTTATGTAAACTTCCTGCATGTAAAAGACGTCTGGAAAACAGACCAATCACAACATAACACCAACTGTGTTACAGTCCAGATGTACACCACAACATTAAATTAATCACAATGTTGTTACAATGATAAAAACAAAGTTGTGAATGCTGAGTTTTTTTGTGATTGTTGTGGGCAAAAATCCTTGATCTTGTGGGACGTTTTCTTAAAAAATGCGATTGAATATGCGGGATATTTATGCAATTTAATGCATTGAAATTGCGGGAACCCGTCAAAATTGTGGGAACTTGCAAAACAGCTTTTGAATGATGTTCATGTCACATAATCATGTCACTTCGTAACGTTCACAAGGCAACAGGGGACATGGCTGCGCTTGTAAGCAAATGCAATATTTTTCAACTTTCTGCTAAGAGAAATGTGATTTTTTTCTACGAAAATCTGGGCTTTATGAAATCATGCCAGCCCTGCATATTTTGCGTACGGAAATCTGCAATCTATGCTGCAAAAGTGTGGCATATTTGAAAAAATGCGGCCCCAGACTTTGGCTGATTAGGCGTTGAATCATGCGATCGCATAATCACATTTTTCTGGAGGGACTGATATGCTAGCGTTTAGGCTAAAGTTCTACTATTGATGTTACAGTTACGTTTTACAGGTCCATACTGAAAAAAACATCTGTATCTTCATCTGATACAGACTCAAACATAAGATCTGTTTACATACACACAGAGCTACTGAAGGAGCTGCTCTGAGAAACAGCCAATCAGAGCAGAGCTCAACATTATTATTCATGACTGTTTCAAATAAGGTAATAATTGACCATTTCATTCTAAAGGACAAATCTTAGGGTTGTAAATAGACATGAAAAACTGACTCTGGATCACAAACTCAAACTTCTGTGTAGACATCAGAGAACAATTTAACAGATTATTACAATGCTTTCTTTGGCACTTTTAATTTCACAGTCAGCAGTGGACAGCACCAGATTACACAAACTGTGTGTGTGTGTGTGTGTGTGTGTGTATGTGTATGTGTGTGTGTGTGTGTGTAGTCTAACCTTGCCCCAGTCTCTGTGGCTCTCTGTAGTGGCTGACGGCATCTTGGCTTTTTTCTTACTGGTTTTGAGTTTCTCACCGGCTTTTACAACCTCACTGCTGTCATTCTTACAGGTGGGACAATACCTGCACACACACACACAAATATATATATATATATATATATATATATATATATATATATATATAATGCTTACTAACAAATACAGTATTTTTTGTATTATGAATCATATTGTGATTATGTTGAAATATTTTGTCATTTTAACTACAGTGCCTTTGTTTTTTAACATATGATGAAAGTCAGACTTTTTCATGTTTAAATGCTATAATTGGGTCCTCAGTGCTTCTATCAACCTAGAAAATGTGATAAAGATAAACCCAGTAACTTAGTTTTGGTAAACCATTTTCTGCAAACATGTGAAAAATAGGTAATTAAAATGTCACAAAGGGATCTTATTATAATAATACCGCCCCTTCATCTGCACTATCCAAACACGGCACTGCCATTTAGTGCAGAGATCAGATTTGCATTTTAAAGGACACACCCAAAACATATTTTTGTTGCAGATGACTTTGACTATAATGTAGATAAAAAAGTCCAGAACACAGTTTGTGTATAATTATGTGTATGATGTGTGTGTGTTTATATACTGTATGTTGTATATATGTTTTGTGTCCTCACCAGTCCTCGTCCTCTGGTATAGCAGACAGCGGTGGATTCAGACAGTAAATGTGAAAGGCCATGTTACACTCGTCACACAATAACTGCATGTGAGCGTCTTGTTTGCCTCCACAAACACAACATGAACAGAAGCGACACTCAACATCTGGATCTGCCTTACAGTGTTTACACTCCGGACCGCTCTTACCTGACACACAAACACACAAACACACACAATATTAGTGAGGTCACATTTATATCAAGTCAAATTCATACAATATTACATTGTTTCAAAGGAGCTTTACATAAAAGAAATCACAAAAAACTGGAAAATGAATAACTAGACAGTATATAGATTTAGGGCTGCAACTAACAATGATTTTCATTTTTTTGACTAATCGACTAATTGTTTAAAAACATAAATGTTTACTCTCTTAGATTAAAGCTAAATAAGGCACTACATTAGGATATTCACGTGTAGAAATGTACTTTTAAAAGTGAAAAAGCCACACACTACTACAGCACAGTTTTACTCATTTTAAGCCTTTATTAAAAAAAGTTTGTGCAGTTTTTTAATCATAAAACAAATTTAAATCTCAAAATATAAATACATTGAATGAATTAAGTCTTCAGGGATGTGCTGGGGAGGAAATTTTGCCACAGATGAATAAACTCATGCACTTTCATGCCCTGTACCTTAACACAGAGACTAACGGATGAAGTGACAGATAACTAGTTGTCCAGTGCGATTCCGTTCACACAGTATAGCTTCTCTTTAAATGCGGTTATGAAACCTAAAAATGTATATGGGTGTGAGGTCGGTTATAGAATGTGATTGTCAAACCCATAAATAAACGAACTGCGTGTGAACTCAACCATCTTAAAGACTCAAATACGGGGTTCGTTCTTTTCGAATAATAACCGCTCCAAAATAATAACGCATAGCCGGACTACTTGCACGAGTAAAATCGCTCCGCGCCAATAAAGATCAATAAAGATTACTGTTTGTTTGGCGCCATCTTGTGACAAACACTATGGACAACCACGACAAGACTCAGACAGCTTACTGAGACTGAACTTGACACACAAAAAAATACAGAATGGGCATTAAAACTTCTCAAAGACTGTCTAAAAGAGAAAAAATGGAGACAAGTATGAAGCAGAGGATCTTAATAAGGTATTGCGATCATTTTATGCATCTGTGCAAAGTTTCGCGGAAGGATAAAAATTTAATTTAAAACAAATATGCCAATAAAATGTTTCAAATTCATATTCATGTCCAGTTTTTTTTCTTATGTGGCAAGTAGCCGTGTAATAAGCGGGATAATGTAGAGGCAGCCGGTAGTTATTGGGAAATAAGCCCCTTCAGTGTGATACAAGACCCTCCGCTTCGTGCCGGGTCCTGATCACACTGTCGGGGCTTATTTCCCAATAACTACCGGCTGCCTCTACATTATCCCTTACATAACAAATGTGTGTGTGTGTGTGTGTGTGTGTGTGTGTGTTTGTCCTACGTTTGAAGGGTCCGTCTGCAGCAGATAGCGCTGTCGCTCCTGGTTTTTCTATCTTGTAAATCTCATCAAGAAATGTCAGCTTACAGTCACCAATCACATCTCCTGGGCCTCTGAAACACAGCCAATCAGAGCATGAGGTTACAGTGATGTCATACTGTCGCAAACCAACCAGCAAGATAATGTTTGGATTTTCTGTGATTAATTCTTTATAAATCAATTTATTAAAAACATCTTTCTGGATTCTACTCATTTCTTGGCTACTTTTTTTAAATAGTTTAATTTTCTTAAACATCACTGTTATTATATTTAGTTAGATGTTATGTCTGATGAGATCATATGCAGGATAATCTAGAACTTAAAGTGCATTTACAAAAACATGTCTGCAATCATTGTGTCATAATCCTGACCATCATTACCCCAGTAAGATCTTCATGTGGATCTCTTTATTGGTGCGTGAGATGTCGTTCAGTGATGTGATCTCAGCGTCGTACCAGAATCCTCTCTCCTCCGGCAGCTCCAGGTTATAATTCACCATCACAACATCACCGACATGTAGCTGATCAAACCTCAACAGAGTTCTGGCCCGCGGCCGCACGTCATTCAGAGTCATCGCCACCACACCGTTCTCTGGATAACTGCAGACACAAACCAACAGATCAGCATCATCATCATCATCGGTACTAAAATCTGTTGAGTTATCATAAGGACAAAACATCCTTTAATAACTCTGATCATCACTAGCAGTTAATACTGACAGCTCAGAAAATATATTTGATACTATAGTTAAAAAAAATAATTTATGAACCACTGAGAGATTAATACTATATGAAGGTACAGAATGACTTTAATATATTAAGATTAAAACTAGGGCTGAACGATACATCGAATTTTCATCGTCATCGCGATATGAACTCACGCGATGAACACATCGCAACAGACAGCCTTGACGCGATGAATGAAGGGAAAACAGTAAGCGCATGTAATAAACGTTTGACCTATCACGTTTAGTCCTGAAGACATGTGCTGCGTCCGAAATCGCCTACAACCATACTAAATAGTATGCAAAAAGCACTACATTGCCTACTATATAGTATGGAAGTAGGCGGTTTTGGACGCAGCGATGGTTTGCGCGTTCATGCTATTACCAATCAGGGGAACCCCCAAGTCAGCTACGCTTAGATTGATTTGTGAGGTGTCAGTTGCGACGCTGTGCCTGTTAGCAAAAACGATGGCAGAGGAAGGAGAGAAGAGTAAGGAAAATGTGTTGTCAGACGAAGACCTTGTGGTGATAATGAACAGCACTTCAGCTATATCATGAAATTCTTTTGGATTTAGGAGAGATGACGCCGTAAACACAGGTACTGTGGAAGCGGTGAATCTCATATTGCGTCTATTGCGCGCTCAAGTTCATTATTTCAAATGTATGTGTGCTCTGGAAGCACAGCGGTCGTGACACGCTCGTTTTTTCCAGGTATTTCAAAAACATTTTAACTTTTCAGAATGACACAAGCGCAGTGTGCAGGTCATGTGACAATAACCTACGTGTCTAGTGTTTTCCACGTGTTTGTGAATGGCCCCTAAAACATGAAAAAAATATATATATTTATCGCAACTCACATCGTCATCGCAACATTAAACAATGTCATCGCACATCGCAACTTTTCCTCACATCGTTCAGCCCTAATTAAAACACAATCATGTTTGACACTGAATGAACTAAACACAACCATATAAAACTCTAACCTTACACTTACAATTACACAAAAACACTGTTGCACATAAATACACTGTAAAAAAATGCAGCATTTTTGTCAAATCAACACATACTTTTATGTTACGTTAACTTTACAAATTAAGTTTATAAGTTATGTCAACTTTTTTAAGTCAAAACTTTCGGTGTTTGTTTGTTTGTGTGTGTGTGTGTGTGTTGGTGTTTGTTTGTTTGTTTGTGTGTGTCAGTGTTTGTTTGTTTGTATGTATATGTGTGTGTGTCAGTGTTTGTTTAACTTCATACTGCATTTTTTCACAGTGGGGTTAAAAATAAAAGTGATCACTGCCAGCAGAGGACGCCAACAGTTATATAAGAGAGCAAAAACTGACAGATGAATGATTTATCATCAGCATCCAGAGTGAATAAAGATCAGTATAAAGATCTGATCTGAGGACTGTAGTATGATGTCATATTAAATACTGTAAATAATGAAGTCAAGAGTGCTTTAATTCAGCTAACATCACTGCTGTCTGCTGCAGACGCCATCTTAAGAGAGATGTGCTTGTAAAAACATCTGTCACTGTTTGTGTGTGTGTGTGTGTGTGTGTACGTGTGTGCATGTGTGCATGTGTGTGTGCGCGTGTCTGTCAGTGCTTGTTTGTTGTGTTCTCAGTTTTTGTCATTTCCAGGCGTAATACTTTAACAAACACGTGATTGACAAGAGTCCTAACCTGGACACATCTACATGCCAATAGTCAGTTATAGTTATAGCACCACCAGCTGGCAACAGGAAGTGACATGTTTTACACTGATTTTACACAGACGCACGCGCACACACATATTCCAGTAAACCAGTTTCTGCTAACAAAGCTGTTCTTAAATAAGCACGAATGTCAACCTATAATCAGAGCCACCACTAAATAAATTTATCTGAATGTAACCCGATCAGCTTTCCCAGCATGCACTGCAGCATGACACTGTTGGAAACAATGCAGCAGCTTGTGAGAGACACAAACACCTTAACTAGAATATAGAGGATCGGGATCACACTTCTGGATTATTGGCCCAAATTTACCCTCCAGAAAATCAGAGAGAAAATCAGGTCCTGGACCTCCATCAGTTCCGATGTTCTGCTTAGATTATCATGTAATGTGTGACATTTAAAGATCAAATCTTACACCTCCCGATGTGCCCACAAGCATCATAGCAGCCCCGATCATATTAAACATGTTTTAAACACAGTAAAAAAAAACCTGCCGTGTGTGCCTGACATAAGAGTTATGTGATTTCAGAATTTTATCATCGATACAGAGATCATGACTGTGGGGACGTCTCACTAAGGGATGATCCATTCGATCAACTGCAGATCGGTATCGGTCAATCATCAAATGAAATTACTCAATCTTAGCTAAATTTATCCAATCATTTTATTCATCATTATGATAGGGCTCACAATAGAGGCACATATTGAGACACAAACACAGTCCTAACATGATGCCTCTTCACAGGATGGGCATTTTTCAGTAATACAATATTCAAATATTTGTAATATAAGTTTTTGAAGTTTTATTTATTTTTCATTTTGTCACAATTTCACAGAAGGTTTATAATTAGGAAATATCTACAACAAGCTAAACTTATATATCTTC
This sequence comes from Misgurnus anguillicaudatus, assembly GCF_027580225.2. Classification (NCBI taxonomy): domain Eukaryota; kingdom Metazoa; phylum Chordata; class Actinopteri; order Cypriniformes; family Cobitidae; genus Misgurnus; species Misgurnus anguillicaudatus. The sequence goes on from NC_073345.2 coordinate 36,243,526, forward strand.
ATATGATATATCAGGACACTTCTTAAAGGGGGGGTTAATGCTATTTCATGCATTCTGACTTATTAACACAGTTTAAGAGTTGTAACTCTCATGCTAAACATAAGCAAAGTGTCAAAAAGCAGGTGAACCTATGACAGAGTATTTCTGGGTCAAACTCACGCTTTCTGAAAATATAGTTCCCAGTATTCATTAGTGCTGTGTTCAAAATATCGATACGACCATACATCGTCATGGACGGCTGACGATGCGCGCATCGATACAGCACCTTCCGTATCGATTCGAATGCACTGTTGAAAGTAACGTGACGAATCGCTGTTGATCCGCGTATTTAAAATCAATGAGTTCAGTATGAACGTGCAGATATCTTAGCCTATATTACTGCAAAAGGCTTTATTAGCCACTTTCTTATAAAACAGCACTAACGCATTTGAGGAGAAACACGACAAAGATTTGTATGTGAAAAGTGTCCGTCTAGAGCAGGAGTGGGGAACCCAGGGTCCCGGAGGGCCACCGTCCAGCAGATCCCAGCCCCAGCCCCCACCAAAAACACCCGAATTTCATTTCCAAGTAATCCAGAAGACATTATTTCGATTTTTCAGGTGTGTTTAATTAGGGTTGGAACTAAACTCTGCAGGACAGTGGCCCTCCAGGACCAGGGTTCCCCACCCCTGGTCTAGAGAAGAGATACAGAGCTTCTTCAAACTATAGCTGTCACATTAATAATCTGATTTCTATTAAATAGTATTAAGTCTGACTGCATGTTTATAGATATATTCATAGATATAGAATAATGAGAGACAAATATAATGCCTAGAGTAAGGCACCATCTTTGTAAAACTGATTTAAAAAAGTTAAGTACTAACTCTGGGATTTTAAGTATTTCTATGAGTTACCCCAGAACCTAATAAATTAATGGCAAAAACACAACTGTTAAAACACTGCTTATTCAATGTACAATAAACAGATGATAATAATAATAATAATAATAATGTTACTAAATTCTGAACAAAAATGTAATTAAAAATAGTCTTGTATCGTGATGCGCATCGTATCGGAGCCCTTGTATCGGGATACGTATCGTATCGGGAAATTGTTGGCGATACACAGCCCTAGTATGCATACAGTTCAAAGATGGCTGTGTCTCATATGACTTGTCATTTGTACACACTGTGACTATACAAATCACAACACATAAATAGGAAAACGTTGGCATTATTTTGCCACTCACTGGGAGCAGTATGCTAGCTGGAGCCATTTACGTCCAGTCTTTGTGCTAAGCTAGGCTAGGGGTGGGTGCGTCAGACAGAGTTACATCACGCACGGAGATGAAAAAGGTATGCATGGACTTGGGAATAAGGTGAATAACAGGGTTCCCACACCTTAGTCAACTTCAAATTCAAGGACCTTTCAAGGACTTTCCAGGTCCAATACCCTCAAATTCAAGGACTAAATGTGGTGACCCTTTTTTGAAGTGAGAGCAAGGTTACATCTTGTTACCTTTTAAGATACATTGTTACAGTTCCCTTTCGAGGGAACTCGCGCTGCGTCACTGCGGTGACATTTTGGGGACGCCTCCAGGGGTAAGTGTGTCTGAATGTGTTTATCAAATTCAACCAATAGTGATGCTTAACAACAAAGACAGGGTGACGCAGGAGTCCGGAAGTATATCACTATCTGAAATATTGCCAAAGACGGCGTTACAGGGACGCAGGAAGTATGGCAAGAGAGACGCAGCGTCTCGTTCCCTTCTCAGAGAACAACAGTTACATACGTAACCCGAGACATTTCATGTGTCAAACACAACTATGCAAAAAAATTATTTTGGTATGAATCAACATACAGAAGATATAAGCATTCAAAGTGAACAGTTTAGCACGTGTCCTTAAAAAGTTATGATATTATCCTACACTACACAGTAGGGGTGTGACGAGATCTCGAGATTACATGTGTCTCGCGAGATTTCTTGGGGAGGTGCTGCCAGTTTCTCAAATAAAAGACTGCATCCTTCGGAGGTCGCATTTTTAAACTGCATTTACTTCATCACTGTCTTATTAGAAATTATTAACAATTATAAAGTTTACTTATTATTTAGTTAATCGCAAATTGTTGTAATATGCTCACGACTTGCGAATGTAATGCTCAGTTAATGATCTGAAATAAACCTTGATGACGTATGCAGCCTGCATATGCGACCTCCGGAGGATACAGCTTTCTGTTTTACCCTTTTACAGTGCATGCATTATATTCTGCTTTTACTGTGTTTGCTTTTTTGTTTGGGTTTCCAATAATGTTCGTTTGGGAGCTCGTGTGAAGTCTGAGACGCGTTGTGTGTTTGTCTGTTGATCAGTGTCAGATGTGAAGTCTTAGCAGATTAAACCCTCACTCAGAGTTTACATGATTTAATGTCTGCATGTTCTTGCTCAAAAAATGACAGTGGCTGTATCATGTAAAGAAATGGACATATAAAGACAGTACTTCGACTCGGCGCAGTAACACTCATTATGAGAGTGAGAAGGGGAGCAGACTTTTCAGGCGAGTCGAAGTACTCCCAAAAGTGCTATTACGCCATAAAATATAGTTCCTCTTTTAAATCCGCTTAGAAAAGCGCTACATTTTATTTTGTACCACCAAACTTGCTCGTATAACTACTCGTCTTAAATAGGAAAAACGTTGATGTGTTTGGTCACTTCTAACTTTATCTCTGTTTGGTACCATTGAATGAATGGGGCTAAGCTAAATGCTATCGAAGCGTCGCAGCGCGCTCCAGCGCTTACGTGCACGCACACAGATGATAGAGGGATGTATCAACAATTCTTAGTTAAGGTAATAACATATTTTAATATTGAAAATGAGTAGACTATTCCTTTAAGTGTCTCGTCACACCCCTACTACACAGGGAATAATATGGATTTTTTCCCAGAAAATTTCTTGCATAAAATAGATTCAAGCACTTTCAATGACCTGTATCTATGTATGTATATTTTTGAAAAACTTCCCAGGGCCTTGAATTCTTTTCCCCAGATTCACAAACTTTCAAGGATTTCAAGGACCCGTGGGAACCCTGAAATAAGCTGAAGTCCCTAAAGGTCAGCGTGTTCCTTTAAATTATGTCTTTTGTGTGCTCCCACTACACTGTTTTCTACCAGCCGGTAGTTTCAAAAGAAGGGAAATGCGTCACGTCACTTACTTCCACGTTCGAAAATAAAGTGGATAAAAGACAGTAGGGGTGAAGTGAAAAAGCATTAAATGAGCAGCAGACTTAACCCTGCGGTGGCACTTACAAAAGCAGTTTTCTACTCAAAATATTATCTCAAAACCATTTGTGCACATCCCTACTTTACATCCCCTTCAAACAGCATAAACATCCTATATCTCTCTATTGCGGACTTGCATCTTCATGCCAAAAGTTTATAAGCGTCTTATTAAAGAAGCAAAGAGAAGTTGAAGCAGAGTTTTAATGACAAGAAAGAGTCGCAGCAAAAAAGTGTCTAAGGAGACAGACTTACCTGTGCAGTATCACATCATGATGCATCGAGTTATCAGATTAAATCAAACCATTTATAATTACATAGGATTAAACCTACTTACTTCATGTAACCACAGCAACAATGCCAATCAGAATACAGAGACCATAACAGTGACTCACGTATGACGACATCTGCTCCTAATCCGAATAAAATCCACTGAGGACAAATAAAGAGACTTTTGTTGCCTTTGAAGCACTTACTCTTCATATTTAATGTGGTATACGGCGTCCTCACAGGCGTCTGTTTTTGATGTGGATGGTTCGCTGTTGTCTGAGTTTATTTGTTTCTCTGATGTGCCATTACTGTCCGTAGTTTCCTCAGAACCCAGCTTTCCATTAGTCTGTTTTCTGGGTCGGCCCACCCTGGGAGCAGGTGGCGACGTTTCGGCTTTGCCATTTTGTCCTTTAGAGGCAGGAGAAACTTTTTCGATGACGCCCTCGAACCAGGCGCCAATACTGACGTCCCTGCAGTCCACTAACTCATTAACCTGAACAGGCAACGGATAACAACAAACCAATTACTGTTCACATATAAATACTGAATGTTTGAATATATATATAAATCACTTAACCATTTATAAATAAGTCGGACCAAGGTTGGGCTATAGATCGAAACAATTCTCTCCATATCTGACAATATTTTAGCCTGGGTGCCAGCCCATCTTAGCCCCGCCCACAAGATTTTGTAAACGGGAAGATGGGTCTGGGGTTTCTGCGTTGAGGAGCTACTATTTTAGGACAAATGCTGGTCGAACCAATCAAATTGTCAGGGCGGGCTTTATACGATGATGGACAGATATCAACAGTAACGTAATGAACCACGTCACCAAAGAGCGCGTGTGTTGAATGGCTGCCGCTGTAGAGTTCAGATGTGTGGATTCTGACATTGAGTCTGTACTAAAAGATATCGACAGAGCATTGATTTTAAAAGAGGAACAGAGAAACGCGAGCAGGGCATTTGTTGATGTCCTATTCGGCAAAAGTTGGTCGCAACTGAAATGGCTAACGTTATCACGGCGATGCAACTCAGCGTGCACGACGAGATGGATATAATTAGCGGTCATTGCCAGCTTCTTTTCGGAAGCCCGGAATCGTGGTTGCTGTAAGTGGAGGGACATGTTAGGCTCCAATATTTTCAAGCAAACGTAATGGGTATTGTCGTGGATGAAGTTCACCTAACGTACAAATGGTAAGAGATAGTCTTACTCTATGACTTAGTAAATACTTCATGTTGTGATACAAACGAAATGTTGTAAACATAGTAGGTGTTGATGTACGTTCGCTAACTCGGTATAATCACAATGTTAGTGTCATTGTAGCGAAATAACTACCAGTTCGGTCAGGCTGCAAAGACGTAATTTCAACATACGTTACACACACGGTTGCTCTGATTGGTCGTAGGTCTATCCAATTGAGTGCAGAGGCATTTTTCGGTTGAGACACGCCTCATAATTATAGCTCAATGGAGCTGTATCAGACTCAAATTCTGACTAGAATTGAGTATGGCAACGTCAGGCTAACAATATTTAGTATTTAAGATGAAATATAAATTATGCATTTTTAAGGAAAATTTGCTGCTGTTTCTAAGTGCATTAAAATGATTTAAATAATCCTAAATTTGTATTCTTACTTTGTACCGTCCAATGCCAGGATCGATGAGAGGAGTCCGGCTGGATGTGGATGGTTGGCTGTCTGATGCCACAGTACATGATTTGGACCCGTCTCCGTTGCTATTGGAAACCGTTTCTGGAGAAACTGTTGCTGGAGAAACGATTGTTGTGGTGGGTGTGGTTGGGGGTGGGACAGATTCTGTGGTGGGCGGGGCTGTTATGCAGATCACACCCTCACCGTTGTTAAGGACGGGGCTGTCTGGAGCGTCAGTCTGTGAGCGAATGAGAAGCTGGACGATGTCATTAAGGCCGACGTTGTAATCGAACAGCGTCTGACCATCTTCCATCTGTAACCAAATTACCAAAAATGATAAGTTAACCAACCAATAAATGAGCCTGTTAACCAAATAACACTCAACATAAAACAGAAACAGATGTTCTAGTGAAGTCTGAGAGTAACCACAGATAACATACACATCTGTATTCTGATCTTAAGCTCATGTTCAATTTATTTGCTCTGGTTCACGCCTGTATGTACCTGTACGTGTACGTGTGTATGTGGTGTCTGTGTGTGTGTACGGAGGTGTGAGTGTGTATGTGGTGTGTGCGCGCAGAAAGAATGTATAAAGGCAGAGCTGTGCCCGAGACAAAGAGCCCCCATCACAACAACAGCGACGCCATTTTGTGCTGCCCCCACACCTCAACACAAATACACCCATATGAACATGCATTAATAAATACACACACACACACACACACACACACACACACACGAACATGCAGTAGTACAAACAAGAACACACAGTAATGCACATACACATAGACGCACACACACACACACACACACACACACACCAGGGAACTACACTAACCTTTTCCACTGGTGGCACTTGCGCTACCAACTTTTTCAGTTACTGGCGCAAAATATGATTTGGTCGCACATATTTTTTTCAAGTTATATTAAGGCGCTCTGGATAATAATGAACAATAATGAAACTGTATTGCATACAGATATGCTTTTTATTTTACTTGCCATCTTTTAAACCACATGCCTTCTTGTTTTCTTAAACGTTGCAGTGTTTCCTTCCCACAGATCTGAAATTTACTTGTGGTGGTAGCCGGTGAAAAGGGCAATCATTACCCACTGACAAATAATGGTCTACTATACATGTGACCAAGAACTAATAATGTGTGACACAACACAATACTTTGATTTATTGAAAATTAATATTAATTTCACATTATATTTCATCAATCTAACCACCCCAAACTTTCTTTGCCATTAACAAAGCTGACACTGTTTGTCAAAGCACCACGAAAACACTTACTGTTTTTGCACTGATATATGAAGCAATTAGACCCCAATTGATCAAACTCAATATAATACAATACTATGTATAGTATATTAATAGACAGTGCAGGTCTATAGATTATAAATGTGACTGATGTTATGACTGATATGTTATAATGGTAATAATTTCTATTAGATAGGCACTTTTACTGCTTCTGCTCTATCTTTCTATTTCTTTCTTGCCGATTTAAAAAGCTTAATCCACTCATTATTTCAGATTTAAAAGTCTACTTGCTGTCCCGGTGACCAGGGCCGGCCCTGGGCATAGGCGGAATAGGCAAATGCTAAGGGCGCCGCCGACCCCTTGGGGCGTCCGTGCGCCCAAATAATTTTTTTTTAATATATGTATATAAACATTTATCTATAAATATTTATATATTTTATAATATAAATATTTTGCACAAGAAAACAGCAGTTATTAATGAATTATTAGTAGCATAGTATCTCGGAAGATCGTGCTTGTTCAATAGCTCTCAGGCTATACTAAAGCGGCAGTTTAAAATATAAACCCAGAATTCCGCGAACGTCAAGAACAAGAAAACGGAAACAACAATCAGACAGAGACGCGGAATAATGTTACATAGACCATGTTTAAATTTCAATGTTTCTGCACAGAAATACCAACTTGTTCACTTTGTTTGGTATTAAAAAGCTGCGCATTGGAGTGCTGGCCGCGGTGCTGAAGACGCGCTCGGACGGAGTACTGGGGGCAGCACAGATATTTACGTGCAACCTATTGGAAACTATTATTCGTTATTATATAATTATTATTCGTTATTTTACTTTATTGCTTCCACTAAAGAAGAGTTCTGCACTTTTTATTTCAATTTTTCTCTTTATATAAATTCTATTTTGTACTTAAATCTATAATTTCATTATTTTACCAACCCAACTAACTCATCTGCGCTTTCCGATAGGTTGCACGTAAGGGGAAAAGTATAGCTTTCTTCCCATTGAGAAGAGTTCTGCACTATTAAACTTTAAAAAAAATATCTCTTTACAAAAAAAACTTTTCTTCTATTTAAAAGCTGTAATTTCGTTATTTTACTAACCCATCTAATGACTCCTCCGCTTTCCAATGGATTGCACGTAGATATCTGTGTATATGTGCCATCACGCGTCTTCAGCACCGCGGGGAGCAGCCAGCACTCCAATGTGCAGCTTGTTAATACCAGACAAAGTTGGTATTTCTGTCCAGAAACATTGAGATGTATGCATGGTCCGTGTGGCGTAGTTTAGGTCCCGCGTCTTGGCCTTATTGTTTTTTTCTTGTTCTTGACGTTCGCTGAATTCTGGGTTTATATTTTAAACTGCCGCTTCAGTGCAGACAGCAGTATAGCCACAAAGCTATTTAACAATGAGCACAATCTCCCGAGACACTACAAAATGCTACTAATAATTCATTAATAACAGCTGTTTTCTTGTACACAATTAAATATTTTAAGTTAAATGTACAGTGTTAAAACATGTAAAAAAAGACAAGATTTTAACAATGTCAAGATCAAATGCCTGAGTAACAGGGTATTGTGTGTATGTGTTCGTGTGCGTATGTTTGTGTGTGTTTCCAAAATATTTTCAAAATAAAGAAAAACAAGACAAATTTGTGCAGTTTGTTTCTGTGTAAGTTTATGAACAAAATGATTGGAACACAATTGTGATTCTGTGATTCTAAAGGGCAGCAGGTGAAATCTTGCCTAGGGCAGCAAATTGGCCAGGGCCGGCCCTGCCGGTGACAGACTTTACATTGCTTTGCTCTTTCAGTGCAATTGGCTTGACATTAGCATTGCTTTTTGCTACAATCTCTGTCCAAACTTAATATGGATATGGTTTTAGAAAAGATATGGTTTATTAATAATAAGATTATTAAAAACATGTGAGAAAGAAAATGCAGCGCGTGGTCGTAACAAGAACCATCACCATAGAAACCGGAGGCACGCTGAAAATGCACTCGAGCTTTAGCGCGGTAGCGCTCATGGCCGTTTTCCGATCGACTCGGGTTATAAACACAACATTAATCAGACTTGGGACCCAAAGTAATTAAACTAGGACCTAACCTGACCCGACAGACCATTTAAAATATAAACCCGGAACCATACGGGTCCCGCGTCCTCAGTGAAGAAAGACCTCTGCTCAAGTTCAGAAACATGGAAGACACTGAGCTTGCTTCGCGTCGCACCTAATTCATTGAGAAACAGCTGAGCACGCGAACGCACACTGATAGGGAGAGACACGACGTGCTTTCACACAAAATGAAGCCAACGTGTTGATGGCTCAGAGCACGTTATAAAACGTATTCTTAAAATCCACATTTCTGTTTTAATAAATGCTCATAGTAAATCATAGCATATTGTCTAAAACATTAGGTAGCACATTTGCGACCCATTAAAAATTAGGGTCGCAACGGCAGTTCAAAAGGTCGCATATGCGACCATTTTGGTCGCAGTGTAGCTCCCTGCACACACACACACACACACACACACACACACACACACACACACACACACACACACACAAATACACACACATGAACATGCAGTAATAGAAAAACACAAACAAGAACACACAGTAATGTGCATACACACAGACGCACACACACAGTAATACACACAGACACACACAAGTACACACACGGACACACACACGGACACACACACACACACACACACACAAACACACACACACACACACACACACATGCACGCTCATACAGTAGTGATGATGGTTGTTACAGTGTAACTGTGTGTAGGATGTTGCTATAGCAACCACTAAAGATTTATTCCACACATACAACCGCACAAAAACACAATCTCCATGTTACAGATGAACACATAGAAATGATTGTGTGCGCGCTTTTATGTCATTATCATGAGAATGTGAGGTGTGCGAGACGGATGGCAGATTTTCACTCACACACACACACTCCAGCTTTATTATGCGCAATACAGAAAAAACAGAAGAAACGAGAAGTCCACACCTCTGTGAGCAAAGACAGAAATATACCATACGATCTGTTGTGATACGGTGACTTCTGTGTTTATTTGGATCTGTTGGACTGACGTTAGCGTTAAAGCTCATTTTAACAAAGCATGGTCACGCTGATCTGAAAGCAGACAGATGAAAACGCTTCACAGAACCAGACAGGCGATTCATGAAAACCATTTCTGCCAGCGTAAAACAACGCCGAGCGTTCAGACGGGTTATTTTCTTATTTTTAAAACACACAATGTTCTGTGCTGGATGTAAAGTGTTGTGTGTCCTTTAAAATCAACGATGAGGTTTAGCACATAAAAGATTTCACATTTAATCACTACTGTAGTAAGATCATCTCTGAAACATGACGTTCGGTGAAGGAACAAAGAACATCCAAAACATAGAGATTATATTGTGCTTTATAGCAACATCCATTTAAAGGAATATAAAGATTTTAATAACAATTAACATTAATCTCATTAACATACAGAAACCAAATCTAAACAAATATTCTTCATACTGTAATGCAAAAATGGTTTTAATCCTTTCATAACATTTGTAAGTTGTAAGTCTTCCTAACCCTACCGTACATGATGAGAGTCAATGAATTTAACTGAATGTCTGAAAATCATTTATTAGTCTCTCCCTTTAATTCATCTTTTATCATAATACAACACAACAACTCTACAAGATTTCTAATGTTTACAGAAAATTTTAAACCGCTTTGAACACGAAATGAACATGAACCAATTATTATATTATTCACAAATAAATCAGATGTCACACAAGTATGTGTTTATTTGTGATGTGTATGAAGTGAAGTGTGTAAGATCATGTTCACAGAACACAACCACTTGTGTGTCTATCTGTGTAAAAGATGGTGACGCACAAGTAGTTTTAAGCTACTTACACACACAAAGACACACACACACACACACACACATTTCTCAAACAGACAAACCAAACTCTAAACTGTTGCTAAAGTTTAATAAAGTGATGTGTGTTATTCATGAATAAATCTGCTGAAAAGTGTTCTGGAACGATGAGCTGAAGATTTGCTCCATTTTGAGTCGGACTCTCTGGCTCACGGCCACGGCTGCTGATCGACGCCATTTTCATTGAGACGTGAGCAGAGAGAGGGCACACCATGATCCTCTGAAGTTAAAACAAACCCTTCTGAACCAACACATACATGATTCTCTGTCTGTTTCCCTGCAACAAAGACGGAAACTCAAACTAGCCGAGCAGAGGAATGTACGCCACTGCAGATCCCTGCACGGAATTCTGGGATATGATGAGGAGACGCCCCACTCCCCTCCCCCCATCCTCCCGACGGCACATGAATGAGGAAAAAGTGGAAATAGGTCAGATTTAACCCGACACCAGACGCAAACACACCAACTTACAAATCAGTTTACCACACTGTTTACTGCCACTACTGCAGTAAAATCACACCAGAGTTTCCCTCGCTTGTTGCTTGATCTGTTTATTAGATGATGATACTGTGGCTTTAATACCGATGAAGGTTCACGCTGTGGCCCGAGACGATCGCGGATCACAGATTCTGTGTAAACATTCTGTCTCCAAACACTTTATCATCATCACGGGGAGATCATGATCTGAGAATAAATCAACATTATTTCCTGTCTTCAGCCAAAACATGATTATTTATTACTTATTATCCTGTCTTCTTTAATAACCGTTATAGACTAATCCTAACAAATAAACCAATACAATCAACTTCATTTATTTAATAGTCTTGTATATGAGAATGAATATACTAGGAATACACCAGTTAGACCAGTAAGCAAAACCTTTACAACCACCCAAACCCAACCACTATATACAGGGTTTCCCGCAGAAAATTTGTTAGTTAAGGTGGTAGGGTTGTGTGGGTGGGCGGGGCTGGGGGGCATGGCAATCAAAGGGCAGACGCGTCATGACGAAAATATTTTTATTTAAAACACTCAAAAAAACAAAAATTTGAAGAAACTATGAGCACATACTAGATTATTAATTAATTAAATTTTGTATCAACTGTGGCAGTGTGAAGCGCGTCCACGCTATTCTCCGAGATGCACTTGACGGCCTTTTGTGCAACACATTTTTTTTTGGATGACCTAGTTAAGGTGGTAGGGTTTCCCAGCTTAGGTGGGCCGCCCGAACTGAAAAGAGCTGCGGGAAACCCTGATATATCTTATATTACAGACATTACCTCCATACTTCATAAATGAGGAATAATTCATTTCCCAAGACTTTTTTAAGATGTCAAACGTTGGTGTCCACAGAGTACGTGTATGAAGTTAAAGCTTAAAATACCCCATAGATAATTTATTATAACATGTTAAAATTGACAAAAAATGTGCTGTTTGTTAAATGCAAATGAGTTGATTATAATGCAAACACTGATCACCATAATGTTTGTTTGTTGCAATTGAAACTCAATTGTGATGTCAATTATTTTCTTTCTCTCTTTGCACTAAATGTCAGTGCCGTGGTTTGATAGTTCAGATTAAGGAGCGGTATTATTATAATAAAATTCCCGTATGACATCATAAGGGGAGACGAATTTCAATATTTTTCACATGCTTGCAGAAAATGGTTTACCAAAACTAAGTTACTAGGTTGATCTTTTTCATGTTTTCTAAATTTATAGAAGCACTGGGGACACAATTATAGCACTTAAATGATTGTCCCCTTTAAACCTAAAGTCAAATATAAATCCGTCATGTAAGCTCATTTACATATTGCAAAATAATATTCGTAACACTAATTATTATGAATACTAGTACTAATGATAGTAAGTTAACGTTTACTTGCAAACACACCGACTGTGAGAACATTTAAAAAATGAACAGTAAAGATGAATTTACTGCTCATTTAATTAAAACTAAAGGGCACATCATGCACGATAATTCAAACACAGAGAAAGAAAGAGAGAGAGAGAGACAAAGTGAAAGAGCAATATAGAGAAAGAAAGAAAGAAAGAAAGAAAAAGAGAAAGAAAGGTGATGTAAAACAAAACAGCAGCACAATTCAAGAAAATTGTGTTATCTTATATTGAGTTGTGTGTAAAGCCACAATTACTGTGTGTTTGCACCAACACCACCACAATCTACTACACACACACACACACACACACACACACACACACACACACACACACACACACACACACACACACACACAACACATCTTTGATGTCTCAGAGACAAACACAACAATGGTAATTATTTGAGTGAAATCTGGCATATCCTCCTCACAGACGACACGACACAAAGATCTTTCATGTTTAATTCCCTCGTATTTCCTCACAGCTCTACTGGCAGACTGGTTAAATAGTTATCCGGTTAGTAAGTCATGACTAAGTGCTGGAGGATTCTGTAGTGCGCTGCTACAACAGCAGATTAAAACAGACGCTTTTCTCTGAACTGCAGGCTCAGGCCGCGCCAAACCAGACGTGCAAATCAAAATGGCCGACAGTCAGCAAGACACGCAAACCTCTGCATGCGACGCCAAGACTTTAACATCACAGCAACCTTTCATTTTAAAACATTGTGTAATTATATATCACTGCTATCATCATTGTGTTTTACAGCTGTAGAAAGATCTTCAGATCTGAGTTAAATATCATTAAAAGGCTGAAAAATAATCATCCAGTATATTAGTTTAACAAGAGTCATGTCTCTCTCTCTCTCTCTCTCTCTCTCTCTGTGTGATCTGTTCAGATGTGTCAAGCTTTGTCTTTTACTTTCTTGTGTGGCGTTCAAGAACCTCGAGGATCTTCGAGTTCATTCTGACCGCACTGTTACACAATAAAAAACACAGCAAACATCAGGAGAAATGAAATGTGATCCAGCATTCAGCACAGAACCGGACAGAACCGCACGTCTGTCCAACACACGCAACATTTGAGAGCAACAAGTCAACCACCAAAACCACATCAGTAACCAGAGACCTGCAAACAAAACCCTACCGAGCTCCCTACATAGACAGCAGGTCAAGGCATCATAGACTCTCATCATAATCTATCACACGCAATCCCAGAATACACAATGACAAACTCAATAAAACAAATAATCCAATACAGAGAAGAAGAATTCATCTGTTTCTAATGCTAGAAATGTGTCTGTGTAGAAAGACGAAAGCAAGTCAACTCACTTCAGCTTAAACAACTTTAGGGCTGCAACTAACAATTATTTTCATAACCGATTATTTTTTCAATTAATCGACTACTCGGATAAAACCTAAATATTTTCTCAATTCGCATTTTCACGTAATAGAACAAAATAAGGAACTACATTGGGGTATGCACATGTGTAGAAGAGTACTTTTAAAACCACTACTAATATAATCTTTTTAATTTACCATGTTTTGAAGATTAGCTCAGAATGCAGTACTGACAGGAGTTAATATCATCTTTACTACCTTATTAATACGAGCAGAATCTGATCCAGGAAATGCAGATGACCAAACTGATCCATCAACTTCACTAGCGAGGCTTGAGCAGAATGTAACAGATTGGTAAGTAAGGATATTAAAACTAGTGGTGGGATCATTTGGACCATCATGATTCATTTCAGAATCGATTCTTGACATACTAATTAGCATATTTGTGATGTCATTACATCCTAGACTACTTACAGGCTGTGAGTCAGAAGTAGAGATCAACCAATACTGATTTTTTTTAAACCAATAACAAATATTTGGCTGCTTATGTGCCCGATAACCGATATGCTGAACTGATTTTTATTTACTATTATACTTCTGTTTTTGACTCAATTACTACAACACTGAACTGAATAAAACAATCACTCCCTCTTTACATACAACATAATAAATAGAGGGGTCTGAAAGAGTGAAGAATAATATTAATTTAATGAATAATATCACTGGAATAATACATTGTCAAGAAAGACAAACAAAACAAAACAGCTTATATGTCATTGAATTTCTTAACTGGTATTTTATGTCAGAAAAATTCATCTGTTGTTGTTATAGTTTATGAAATGGCTGCTAACAAAGCGCTCTTTATCTATGCTTTTACTCACGCATTAACTTTATCAAACTGCAATAGCTTGCAGAGGTAATAAATAATTAATTAATATCCACAGACCTTTATTTAGATGTTTTTAGCAAAATAATGTTAATATAAGTTAGGGTAAATCTTGTTAAAAGTGAACTTCATTCAGTGGCTGTGCTTCAGCCTTCAACACGGTAAGTGAACAGCAATATGAACGTGATTTTACGAGGCTACTAATAAATAACAAAAAACTAATTTAAAGGCGGGGTGCATGATCTCTGAAAGCCAATGTTGACATTTGAAATCACCTAAACAAGCACACCCCTAGCCCAATAGAATCTGGACCTTCTGTTGATAGACCCACTCCACACATACGCAACCCAGGCAATGATGTCGTTTAGTAGACACGCCCCGTACTGCTGATTGGCTACAAGTGTGTTTTGGCAGTCGGCCTGACTCCCTTTTCCAAAGCGTTTTTCAGAAATCGTGCACTCCGTCGTTAAAATCTGAATCACACAGCCGATCTTATTCACAGCTATTTCATGTACTACGCTTTTAATCCTTAGCGATCTACAATCACTGTTAGTTTGAGTCGTTTATAACATGCATTTGAAAAAGCAACACTAGTCAAACATAATTATTAAACATATTCTTTATTATCATGAAAATACCTGAAAAGGTTTGAAGAACAGCAATATAAATTTATCCTTAAGCCATTTCCTGGAGCTGTGTCATGTCGGCTGCGTCCGAAAACTCAAGGCAGTGACTCGTTGCCTCGCTGCCTCATGAGGAAATGACTTCGGAGGCATGAAGGCCGCTCAGAGAAAGACTTTCGGACACACTTCAAAGGTAGCGTGTTTGAAATATAAACAGAGAGCGCCTTTGTGATAACTAATCACATATTTGAAAACTACAATACTAATTTCTCACTAGAAATGCAATTCAAATGTGTAAAATGTGACAATCTACCTATATTTACACTAAATTGGTGGTCCAGTCGCATCCTTGGCCGCCATTTTGTTTTTTCGAACTCGACCAGGCTTGACCAATCACATTCTTATTGTACGCCCACGCATAGGTATCTCAGGAGACAGGAAGTAAACCTAACATTGGACATGCCTTGATGCCTTCCTGCCATGGAAAGCTGCCTCAGAAGGCAGCAATTTAGAGTTTTCGGACGCAGCCGTCATCATAGCTGCCTGCGTGTGTATTGTTCTTCGTCTACAGCACATTTTGAGGTTCTGCACGAGAGCGCCCCCTGGCTTTTGGATGTAGCTGCATTTCACCGTAATTCATCGAGAAGCATAGCAAGCATTATCGGCCGATCGATCAGAAGCGATAATGACTGTCGTGTCCACATCAACAGGCCCAGGAAGTAAACTGTTGCCTACAAAATCTGTATGTTTGTTGTAGTCCAAGAAATGAGATTTAAGTTAATGATAACTCGTGTGATTGTTTACTTTGGGGTTTGTACCTTTTGCATATCACTAACATGTACTAATACACACTTACACACCAGAGGAAATTTAAAATAGTGAATCAGATAAGAGGTGCTCATTAAACTATCGGCCACTGATAGTGTAAAATTGCTTTTATCCATGATACAGATTTTTGGCCGACATATCGGTGCATCTCTAATATTGACAGCCAATAAACTTAAATATCCTTGCACAAGAGAGGTTGTTAAGTGCACAAGTGTATAAAACCAGCGAGTTTGTTGTTCCCGCTCCCTGGCCCAAAATTCAGAGCACCTGGACTTTAATGTTGCGCTCGGATTAATGGCATCAGTTTGAAGAAGGTTGCGTTGCCCTTAAGAGTCAATCAGCTTCTTTTTTGTCCACCAATCAAGTAGCTTTTTATAAATAAGTAAAAATAAATAAATAAATGAGTAAACTATTGCCCCGCCCTCAATACTATCGTGTATAAGCAGCCAATAGGACGATCTCAAAATGAGGCATATTGCCCAACACTATAACACACCTATAGAAACAAGTCGTAGTCTGACCTTGGTTTAAATAAAAGCTAATTTTGAAATAATAAGGAAGTGTTGAGTTTTGAAACTTACAGGATATTTTACTAGTATAACGACCTCTTGTGAACTGTCAAAACATTAGATGACCCCTTTCCATTAAAACTAACTGTGTACGTCCATCATGATGAAGGGTCAAAGGGTGTTTCAATCTGAACAACAGGTCCAATCTGAGTTTAAAGGAACATTTCACCCAAAACTCAATAATTCATTTTTTATCTCATGCCATGAGGCATCACAGCATCAAGAGATGAAGACAATCATACAGATTTCATGAAAATAACAGTAAGACGATGACAGAAGTTAAATCATTTTTGGTTGAGCTGTCACAAGATCCCACACAGATTACGGAAAATGGGTCCGGGATTTTTCTGCTTGCGTTCACACACATCCTGTAATGGTTCAGGATCTAAAAGCTGTTTTAGGGTTCAAACCTTGAACGGCAGCATGACCTTCTCATGTTACCAGCTTCAGATGAAAACAATTAGTTTGACAAGTGAACCGTTAACCTTACTAATGCTGCTGTGCTAACAAACAGGAATGAAAGTTTACCATGTTTACACGGTTCAACCCACGATTTATTTACAGCTAGAAAAACATCCAAACAATTACAAACTTCACCTGAAAACTCACTAAGTTTACACTACAAAACAAATCAACAAATGCTCATCAGTGAGTGAGTGACAGTGAGTTCAGTCAGGTGTGTGTAGTGTGCTGCTCCTGATCCAGGATCAGTTAATAAACCAGACATGATCATCTGTTGATTAAAATAACTCGCATGCAAACAAACAAACAAACAAACACGATCGACCGAATAAATATCACAAAGCCGATCCTTATTATACAACTTAAACAACACAATACTTCTACACAAACACACAGATCTATAAACATGTCTGTAAAGACTTTCCATGCCATTCCAAAATTCCCTGACATTCCAGGTTTTCCATGGCAACACTGTAACCACACACACACATAGACGGACAGACGCAATAGTGTAAGAGTGTTTTCTGGCTGAATTCGGATCAGTTATGGAGTGTTGCGCAATGGGAACAGGAAGCGGATCATCATCATCTCTCTATACCTGTTTTCCTCTGTAGAAGAGTCTCTGCTGCTCGGGCTTCACATTAAAGATCTCTTTGATCTTCACGCGCAGGGACTCGATCTTCGTGAGCCGCGACAGATCATCGATGGTTCGAGTCTCCTTCCCGTCGATCGTCCGGACCTGAATCCACATCGCGCCGTTCGACAGACGTGAAAACCAGCGTGTGAGCGGAAAACTGGGCGCGCGCGTGCGCGTGTGCGTCTGTTTGTGTGTCGGGGGGCTTGTGTGCGCGTTCGCGGTCTGCGGGGGAAGCGCGCGTCTAGCCAACGGCTGTCAAAGGGAAGTCTCGCGATATGACACAAATCTCGCAAAACAGATATGTAAAAACGCTTTTAAAGAGACAGAGACAGAGCTTTTGAAAGTATTTAACTGCTTTGTGTTTAAATTAAGAAGAGAATCTTTCGGTCTGCATGTAATGTCTACATAAACATACACGAAGTATGATCGTTTAATAATAATAAATAATTAGTACTTAAGAACTGTCACTAAAATCACATTGACACAAATTGATACTTTTTAAGTTAGATGTCTGCAGGATTATCAGAAATGGATTCTTATGTTAACTGCATTTCTATATTTAATTAAATCCTCCATTATCTCGGACCTTTACTGTATGAGGTGCTGATAATAAAGTCTTTGGCGACATCTAGAGGTGAATTAATGCTCACGTCTTTTTAAAATACATCTCTATTCTCAAATCTTTTATACAAGTTAGTTTGCATAAGTTTGTCTGAAATTAATTCTTGTGATCTTTGTAGTTTCGTAGCTCATCTGGTATAGCACAGCATTAGTGACACAAATCAAAAATGTAAAGAAATGTACAACTTCAATGCGCCATGAATCATTTTAGAGCAAAGTATCTACCAATGCAAATAATGCCCATTTACTTCTTTTTACTTTTTGTATAACCATTTGAGCTCTGTCACAGTTAAATGCCTAAACATAATGTATAGTGTTTGTACAATTTTAGACTAGATTTTATAAAAGCAGAATTATCTGGATACTGACACACTTCCATTAAAATTTCTTCTAATGATTAATATAAGCATACATGGAATATTTGTGTTACACGCAAGACAAAGATTAAATATTTGCATGCATTAAACCCATTTTAAGTTTTAGTAAAGCTGGGAGACATGCCAACTACCCACGTTTGTTGTAGGAGTTTTTATATATAAAAAAAACATACATTTTGGTTAAATGATGAATTTTATTGTCACAGAAGCAGTTTATGTACCACTAAAGAGGTGAAGGTGGTTTTCAACAAAGTGAAGAATAAACACACGGACAGAATGAGACTCGAGCACAATCAGCCCAGAAAAACTCAAAAGACCAAACAAGATTCTGATATACAAAATAAAGAGGTAAACAAGCTTTGGATGTGTCAATTTCACACTCTGTACCGAAGGTGTTGTCATACAAGCAGTTTTTTTCTAATAACATAAGTCACATCTAAAAAAAAAAGCAACACACATCAAAATCGCATACTTTAAGCTGTTCAGCCCAATTCACTTCAAAACTGTTGCTGTGCCACTGAAGAACATTGAGGTAAAAAAAAACATCAAAAACTGACCATAAATGATGAACAAACAGCCTGTAAAACCCCTCAAAACCAACACGACTTCATAGACTAAACTTCCATTTGAATAGGAATATTAAAAGAACAAATAAACATTAAACTCAATATCCAATCAAAATAAAGACCTTACGTACCCAAACGAAAAAAAAACATGACCTTTTTTACATTCCAGAAACTGAAACAATTTATAAACAAACAAGCATTAATAGATAATCTCTTGATAAACAAAACACTCGGGGCAAAGCAGAGGGGAAAGACTACATTAAACTGTGAATGTGAACAGAATCTAAACTAAATCACTAATTTATTCCATACATCCACCTGTATGACTGTGGATTTACAGACGGGCTGTGGGAACAGAAGCAGGTGATGGGGAGAATGAAAGAGGACCGGGGAGGATGAGGAGAATCTAATCTTCGTCCGAGGAATCCCTGTCAAAGTTGTAGGCCATAAAGAGAACGTCAGGTCGAGTGGGGACCAAAGCATGACCCGGTTTCACCATCTCAAAGCCCAGAAAGCTGAACGCACGCATTAGTTTCACTGTGGACAAAAGCAAATTTAAGCTTCGGAACGACACGCAAATAAAAAGACTTTGTTTTAGCCTTACTCACCACGGTCGTCCCTGTTCTTATAGAAACAGACAAAAACACTGCCGACCTTCAGATGTTCTTCAGCAAACTCCAGCAGAGCGATAAAGCTGAGGAAACAATCCAGAAGAAATGCGTTACAACCCGCACAGTTTTAGTATGTTTTGGTCTTCTAATGTACTGATCCACCCCTCACCTCTCCTTGCTGCCTTCTGGAAACGGGTCGCAAGGAATCTCCACAAACAGACCATCGCCTCTCAGTGCCGCCTCCCATTGGATGGTGCGGGACACGGTGGGCTGGCTCCTGAAGTGCAGTATCCGGGGGCGACCGCCCCCACCAGGCTCTTCTGTCACAGTCAACTTCCTGTCCTACAAAGAGAAACGATTACATAATAAGAGTCACTGAAACGGAGGAGGAATGTCCATATGATTAATGTATGTGTGTACTTACTGAGTACAGCTGCTGAGCTGTAGATGTGTGATCCCGTGCTCCATTCCCTCGCCCACCTGGGATCTTCAGAGGTGGGTGAGGGGCATCAGGAGCACCACAGAGGCCCTGGACCAGCGGTACAACTACAACACAAAGACAGACTACACAAACAACAACAACACACTGCATTACAATCCAAACACATTACAGCTGTTTTACACACAAATGACATCATTGTGTGCTGGTTTCATCAGAGGAAGGCTGCAAATATAACTTGAGATGAAATCTTAGCCTTAACTTTCACACACGTCACATCATCAATCAGTTTGTGATGACGTGTTATGGCCACATGCAACAGAAATGCATGTTTAAGTGCTATGATTGGGTCCCCAGTGCTTCTAGTGACCTAGAAAATGTGAAAAAGATCAACCCAGTAACTTAGTTCTGGTCAACCATTCACTCAAATAGCTCATTGAAATTTGTCTCCCCTTGTGATGTCAGAAGGGGATCTTTTTATAATAACCCCAGTACCCCACCCCTTAATCTGCACTTTCCAACCACTGCACTGGCATTTAGTACAGAGATCAACTCATTTGCATTTTAAGGGAAACACCCAAAAACAACACATTTTTGCTCACACCTACAAAGTGTCAATTTTAACATGCTATAAATGATCTTTGGGGTATTTTGAGCTAAAACTTCACATACAGACTCTGGGGACACCAAACATTTAATTGACATCTTAAAAAAAGTCTTGTAAAATGTCTCATTTAATAATCTGTCATTCTGTGCATTGGACACTGCGCTTGTGTAACAACCCATATGGCAAATAAAAAAAAACATTTCTCAGGTCAAAAATGTTTTTTAAATATATTTTTCAATTTGAAAATATATTTAGTTTTAACCTTCATTTATTAACATTTATGTCAATGTATTTCAGGGGCAAAACAAATACATTTCTAATTTTACGACCCATATGGCCAAAAATATTTATTTTCCTGTAAAATATCTAAAAGTTTGTATAAAATGATAAGTATATTTTTGCAGTTGAAAATATATTTAACTTTATTTATAGTTTTTTTCCAATGTGACGTAAATATAAATGCTTTAAAATATATTATTTTTAAAATATACAAAAATGGCCAAAAATATATTTTGGTGAAATACATTTTTGTAAACATTTATATATTTCAGCACTTATTTTTTCGCCATTTTTTGAAATATATTTTAAATTATATATGAAAATATATTTTTTGCTGTATGGGAATAATTGACTGCGTCACATCTGCACGCGCTTCCGGGATATCCTTCCCCACAAAAACGCATCTTTTAAGCGGCTTAAACGTTTTAACGCCATTACATTTATAAAATGCAGAAAAAAATAGCCGATATCGTTTTGCTAAGAACAACATAAAGCTGCAAAAAACATCATTTAAACCCAAATCTCAAAGTACAGAAAAACTACATTTATCTTTAAAAAAAGATCCATTATAAAATTAAATTATAATAAATACGCATCAATTATTTGACACGTCGTTGCGATTAAATCCCAGAGTCGAGTGACGTCGTAACGGAGCCGCTGTGACGTATGTGTGAAGAACGAGGCCTGCGACGTCAAAGCTAACGCGAGCTAAAAACAACGACAATTTCTAACGGCAGTATCGAAATCAAATAGATGTTTTGCTCAAAATTGTAAAATATCATCATCTGATGTATAAATCGGATTACTGTGACAATAATTTGACGGCTGTATGGAGTTTACGAGCCCAAATGTGTGAAGATGCTAAACAGTTGATTTCAGCCTATATTCTCGACATGACACGATCAATCAATATCATTTCTTAACTATTTTAAAATCAGAAATTCTGTTTTGGGGATTCAACTCTCGAAATCATTTGTCAGGATGCCGGATGTGACTAAAAACAGCTGCTAACATTAGCATAAGCCCGTCAGGCCCCGTGACACCGTAAATCCTCACAAAACCAATTAAAAGACAAAATACTCACAACAATCCTTAACATCACACTATTGTGACTTTATAATGTGTCGTGAACAGCCCTCCGCTGATATAAAGCGGTAAACATGTCTGAAACGAGCTGTTGAAAGAGTCTTTTACCTTCCCATCATGTCATTAATACTGTTACTGAGCGCATCCATGCTGCTGCTTTTACTCAGTTTCTTTCCTTCTTTCTCACGGGCAAAACAATGACTATTGAGGATCCGCTGGAGGTTGGATTTTACCATCCGGCCTCGGGAGAGTTCACGGCGGCCTGTGTGCTCGTCAGCGGTCGGGCAGTGAATGAAGCGCAGAAGCGTATGCGCCACACAAAAACACACTTTGGTCTACTATGGCGAAGGATTTGCTTATGAATATTCATTGAGTCGTGGTGACGTTCCCTCGCGGACGTCCTGAATAATATTCAAGGCTAGAGCCGTTTAGCGAATCAGATAGGCATAAACTAAGAAAACGATGAATATTTATGAGCACAGCCTTCGTCGTAGTAGGGTTAGTCGTTTCTTGATCGGTACGCGTAGAGGCGTTTGGCCACCGAGCGGAAAATTACTGAGAGGAAGTAAATGTACTTCAGGGGTTTTTTAGAGGCGTGTTTGTGTTATAATATTTTCACATCTTGTGCCATTTCTACAATAAATGTTAGATGTTATAGAGGACATCTTAAAACGTCATAAAGTGCATTTTACATTAAATACATTACCTCGAGGTTATATACTTACTACTACAGTTGCTTCTCTACTGTATTTAACCATACAGCACACACGTGCACACGAGTCTCTGATCTTAAAGCAGTTCAGGTTAAGGAATTATAATATAACATCAACATCATTTCATCAACATCGAGTAGGTTTATTTAAGTTAACTAAGCATTACATTTGAAAGTCATAAGAATATTACTGTAATTTACAATTAACTAAGAATAAAAGTCAACTTTAAAATAGTTAATATTCTTAAATAGATCAGTTTTGATGACGTATGCAGCATATAAATGTGACCTCGGGAGACTGCAGCCTTCGGATTAATACTCACCCCATACTTTAATTTATGAAATGTTATAAGTCTATCCATACACAAACAAATGATAATTACAGTTTAAAATAACATACGTACTTCTTTATCATTAATTAATTAATTTTCACCATACCCTGCCTGGCCTGTACATCATGAGTGTTGATAATGTTGTCTGTCTACCTTCCAATGACCAAATCATGTATCATTTTCTAATAATGTCAATTTGATTTTATGGCCTGTTGTCATTTAAACATGCGAGCAGTTGAATACTGTAGGTAATAATACTGTTATGTACTGTATAATGATCATGACAACGCGCATGCTCAGTTTTTCGGCCACTGGCTACTGCAGCATTTCTAAACTATCAGCAGATGTCGCTGTGGTGTAAAACACATTCAGATCTCTAAACATCATCACACACACACACACGCACACGCACACGCACACACACACGCACACACAGGTGATGTGTCCCACGGTTTTACACACAAACACGTCAATCTATCTCAACATAATAAACTGCTCTCAGACCTGTTACTTACTGTATGCATTCATAACTAAAGGCAGTCATTTTTAGACTCGATTGATTTTAGTCACTGAGTACAGATTTGTTCTGGTATAAACTGGCAGATATATTTCAGGAAATGACTTTTGAGCATTTGAAACAATGTAATCCTGTTTGTCTATCAAACGCATTCCTCAACTCTCAGTCTGATACCAACAAACATCCTTCAGACACCTGATTTCATTATTTGATATGTGCTCATTGTATTAATAAAATAAATATCAGTCAGAGACCTGTAGTGACATTGACATGATTCAGACACATATAAAAAATACACTGTAAAAAAATGTAGCATGAAGTAAAAACAACTTGGTTTTGCAAGTCAAGTTTTGACTTAAAACAGTTGACATAACTTATAAACACAAGTTGAAATTGTTTAACTTTCTTTGTTAAGTTAAAGTAACATAAAATATATGTTGATTTGACAAAAATGCTGCATTTTTTACAGTGTACAATAAAAATAAATATATTATGCTAAATACATTTTGTAGAAAGTAATGCTCAATTGAATATATTTTTGAATTTGGAAATATATTTAGTTTTAACCTTCATATATCAACATATTTAAACATATATTTTAAGGGTAAGCAAATCTATTTTTCATTTTACATTCCATAAAGCAAAAATATATTCTTTACAAATGTATTTTAAGTATGCTAAAAACAAGTTAATTTTATAAAGTATAGTTTTTAAGTTGGAAATATATTTAATTTTAACCTTTTTAAAACTGTTATGTTTAAAGGTTTCACTGTAAAAAATACTTTTGAATGCTTTAAAATGCATTTATTTTTATATATATTTATATATATTCCAAAATATATCTTAGCAAATATATATATTTTGGCCATTTTTATACATTACATTTTTTTGCCGTATGGGAACATTTGCTGCTATTAAAGTGACACAATCACTAAAAGCAGAAACCTGATGTGTGTTTATGTGATGAGCAGGTTTCATTTCATCAGTCCTCTAAAGCCTCTATTGTGTCTTTGTGAAAACGTTCAGGCCAGTCAGACTCAAACCAGGCGGTCAGTATGAAACCAATGAAAGGCTTTTGTCCACAGGAAACATTTTGGACTCTCGGGAGCTGCATTCCATTGGTCGGCGTTCCATGGCAACACATTCCACCTATGACAAAAGAGCCGATCGGAGCGTTTCAGGCTGAGGATGAAGGTGGAATGCAAATCTGAGATTGAGACTCTCTCTCTGTCTGTAAAGGAGTTTCTAGAAACACCAGGCAGATTTGCGGAAACCACTAAGACGTGACATTTCTATTGGTGAAAGCAACACATTGGAGAACCAAAGATAAAATTTCATCTGTCCAAGACTCCAAATGTGTTTCTCTTTATAGAGGGGAAGACCTTGAGTACCACAGTAAATCTTTAGTGCTTTAAACAGTTGATGTGTCTTTATTAGGTGCCACAGGTCATGGGTTGTGTACTTTGATCAGGTTTAAAACTCAAACCATTCATTCAGTGCTCATATTTTGTGCACCCAGAGTAAAAACATCAAAACATAGCACTTAAACTCCTATCGTCAAGACAGCACTTTGAATTTGAGAAGTTATCTACGGCACAAAAAAAAACCTTTGGAGCATTTCAGTAATATGTGAATATATTTGATATTTTATTTGTAGATGAAGACGGTTATTTAAACAGACATTACAGCGCTGAATGATTTTATTTGTCAAGTTGTTCATTCAATTAAAACAAGAAGCTGAAATTAAAATCAGACATAAAAATATGCTTATAAACAAACTGAGATTCCTCTGGGTCACACGGTCTGCTTCTAAAAACTCAATTTCAAGATATAATGTGATTGAATGCAATGAAATCCAGTCTCACGATTGAAATGTTTGATCATGTTTGAAATTTACAATCAGGTTAAATCTCAAAACACATCACACAAAGGCACTCAAAAAGTAAACATGTAACATAAAACATGAAGAAGTGAGCATCACGTTTTCTCAATGTTGTGCAGAAACAGTGTGAGACAGAAATACTGCAGCAGGAGTCTCAGAAACGCTTTCACATCTCCTTACAAACATCAAACACAAGATTTAATCAAAGCCTCGTGTGCAGGAGGAAGACGAGATCTCGGATTCTACACCAGCTGTTTTATGAGGACGCAGCTCCACACCCACTGCGTCTCAATACTGCAGCGTCAGCAAACATCTGACCACAACACACACACACACACCAGAGACACACAACATACACACGCACACACACATGCATCAGCTGCAGAAGCTCAAATCTATGAGATGAAGATGAAAGGTCAGATTTGATCAAGCACCTCTTCAAACGGTCACAGATGCCCTGAGGACGGTCATTTCACGTGAATACAGCACAAGCAGTTAGTGATGAATATAAGTTAAGAGAAAACAGACGCTGTCATCACAGTGCTGATATCTGTACAGTATTACAACACAAACATCAAATACTGTAACTGCTACTGAAGCAATCTCACCAAAAAACAGTCCAGATCAGATTTAATCACAAACATCATGAGAAGTTTGAGAAATTATCTTTTAGCATTGTGACATAAATAAACACATAAATGCTTATTTATATGTTTGCCTATATAAACCTGTTTTGAGACACATGTACACCTCACGTCTTTAAAACAGATTTTTAGGTGAAATCTGAACTGAACTTATCTTCATGAGATTCACCCAGAAAGCAAAGAACACAGAGATGAAAGAGAAAAATCATCTTCACTTCATCTTAAAAAATCAAGCAGTGGAATGTAAAAACAAACTCTCTATCTTACAGTGATACAGACACAAACATGAAGTCAAACACTTTTCATACTGATCTGTAAAGTCTCAAAGTTTTGAATGAATTCTGCAAATCCTTTCTTTGTTTTCATCCTCTGAAGATGCGCTTGAGCATTCAGATCAGACACTTTATTGATCCAGACGTCTGTAAATCAAACACGTCTCTAATAAGTATAATTTAAGATTCATGAAGTAACGGACATCATGCGTTTACCGGCAGGGTTTTCTTTGTTTTTATTGTTCGTACACGCGCACACACGCAGACGCACTTCAGTGCAAGAACTTGAGATTGTACAGCAGTTCGGCCGTTTGACACAGTGATTTTGGATTGGCCGTAGAGAAATACTGACAGCACAGCCAGTCCTCCAGCTCGGCGTTACGCTCGGGCTCCAGCGATCGTTCAGCAAATTTCATCATGAGGAGCGCTCGCTTCACGTCCAGCCAGTTTAACAGAGCCTCGTGTCTGGGCTGATCCACTCCTCGCTGCGATCCTCCTCCGTACAGCCACGGCTGCTCCAACAGATCTCGACGCGGACCCCACAACAAGCTCTGCAGGACGCGTTTGGCGTCCTGGACGTGGATCCGTCTGCCGGGGTCCGGCTCCAGCAGCAGATGAGCGAGTCTCTGAAGCCCACCCGAGTAAATGGAGGCGCCCGGGACGGACGGTAAATCTTCGCATTTGTACTCCTGCTGTCGCAGCGCGGGCGTCACCTCGAACGGGTTGCGCTGATGCAGAAGCTCGTATATCAGAATGCCGGTCTGAAACTCGTCAAATTTCCTGTACTGGGCGGCAGAGACGATCTCGGGCGCCAGACGGGCTTGGTCCCGTTTGAGTCGAGGGTCGGAGCGGACCGCGGCGTCGTCCGAGCTGCGCTGCTTGGCTTTAGCGAAACCGCCGATGAGGAGCCGCGGCAGGCACTGCTGCTGCGGGTCGGGACGTGAACCGTCTGCGGAGCGCCGGTGCTGCACCAGGAGCAGATTTTCCAGGCAGAGGTCTCTGTGGGTGACGCCGTGCGCTTTGACGTGCTCCAACCCCGTGCACAACTGCAACAGCAGGAAACAAACGCGGCGCTCGTAAACCTCCGGCTGCGCCCGGTGGAAAGATTCCCACTCTTTGACGAAATCCGCGGCGCTCTGATGGGGAACCTCTCGCGTGATCACCACCACCCGCTCCCGCTCGCTCGGCCCCGGGGTCCCCGACGGACTTTCCTCGCTGGGTAACATGCTCTGTGGCACGCATGCGATGAAATGTCCGCATTCCTGCTGCAGATTAAAGTGAGGAGGGATGTTCTGCTGAACGGACAGACCGTAGAGATGAGCCTGTCTACTGTCAGACGTCTGACCTTTACAGATCTATAAACAGACAGAAAAACAATCATCATTAGTCAGAAATGTGTAAGTGCTTAATAACACACAGCTCTGTCATGGTTCAGTCCGGCAGGTAAAAATCCTAACACACCTCTCGTTAACATAAAGTCACAGTATGCGATCACGGTAATAATGATTCTTGATTTATTAAACAACAGTAACAGATCTGAAGACAGTTGATCCCTTGTGTTCAGTACTCATCTGTAGTAACTCTGGGGGTCAGAGGTCACAGATGATAACTGCAGACTCTGCGTTTAGTGCAGCTGAAGCCCTGCAGCGAACCAACACAATGACTCGCTCACTTTCTCTGCTTTTGTCTGTTTGTCTGTAAGACAGTGAGAAATCTGAGCTTGATAAATGCAGGAGACACAGGCGGCGGTTCTCACGATCTTATTCTAACACGCGCACGCACGCACGCATACACAACTAAACTCCACGTCCACAGTGTCTGAATGTTATTTTATTCAATCAAACATTAATGCTGCAGCGTGATAATAATGTATATCTTGTAATGCCCTGTAAGTCACTTTGGATAAAAGCGTCTGCCACATGCATACATGAAACGCCATTCCTTACACCACAACTTAACAAGCTGATTACATGTTGAACTCAAAGTTAAAGCGACTAACAAAATCCCTGATATTCCATGACTTCAACAAAAAAGATAAAATTCCCTGACTTTCAATGTCTGGAATAAACCTGATTTGGTGGTTTCCCGGACAGGGATTAGACTAGTCCTAGACTAAAATAAATGAAAGAGCTCTCCAAACTGAAAACAACATATCTTAAAATACATCAATGCCTTTTGTTTTGCCTCAAAATGCACACAAGTAATGTTTTTAGTAAGGCATGTTTGTTAAAAAGTAGTTATTTCCTAATTAAACTAAGGCTTAGTCCTGGCTTAAGATAATCCCTGTCTGGGAAACCACCCCTTTAAAATCCATGATATTCCAGAAATTCCATGACCCGTGGAAACCCTGATTGTTGTAAATTCTGTCATTTACCCTCATGTTGTTACTAACCCGTATAACTTCATTGCCCTGATGAACACAAAGGAAGATACCTCGAGGAATGTTTGTAACCAAACCATTGGTGAGCCCCATTCACATCCATAGTAGGAAAAGAGAGAAGTGAATGGGGCTCATAAACATTCCTCAAAATATCTTCCTTCATGTTCATCAAAACAAAGACACTTACACGGGTTAGTAACAACACGAGAGCAAATGATAGATTTGGGTGAACTATCCCTTTAATTTTCTGATCTGCACCTGAGGTTTTTCTGCAGGAAATCTGAGAACATGAGGAGAACTCAAGAGATACTCCAGCAAGCAATTTTGGGTTATAAGACGTCTAATAGCCGTCCGAACACAGCCCACATCTAGGCCAAATTTAAGCTCTCAATTCTAACCGTAGGCCAAAAATAAATGAGAGCAAACACCTTATAATCACTGTTGCTTACATGATGGAATATCATACATCTCAAGTTATTTTGGTAAAAACATGTCCAACACAGCAAAAAATACATTACTCTGGCCAAAAATATGTTTTTAATATACTAAATACATTTTTGAATTTGAAAATATATGTTGATATGAAGATTAAAACGAAATATATTTCAAAATGTATTTCAATAGCAAGCAATTAAATTTCTTATATTACAATCATATGGTAAGAAATGTATTCTTGGCCAAAATATATTTTAAATATATGCTGAATACAATCTATTTTCAAACTATATTTATATTTATTTTTCCAATGCGATGTGAATATATTTTCTTGCTTTAAAATGTATTTGTTTTTAAAAGATATTTCAAAATATACAAAAAAATGGCCAAAAAATATATTGGTGAAAAATAAATTCTCTTTTAATGGATTAGTCCATAAAAAAAAAATAATCCAGATAATTTACTCACCAACATGATATCCAAAATGTTGGTGTTTTTCTATGTCCAGTCAAGAAGAAATTATGTTTTTTTGAGGAAAACATTGCAGGATTTTTCTAATTTTAATGGACTTTAATGGACCCCAACGCTTAACAGTTTTAATGCAGTTTAAAATTGCAGTTTCAAAGGACTCTAAACAAGAAGTTGTGGTATAAAAGTGCTTTTTTTTCTTGCCAAAAATGCAATCGTTTCGCTAGATAAGACCCTTATGCCTCATTTGGGATCGTTTAGAGTCCTTTGAAACTGCAATTTTAAACTGCATTAAAACTGTTAAAAAAAATATCAACATTTTGGATATCATGGTGGTGAGTAAATTATCTGGATTTTTTAAAGAAAATTGACTAATCCTTTAAACATATTCTATATGTATATATTTGGCCATTTTTTGTATTTTTAAAACCATATTTTTTGCTGTATGGGGTAACCAAATTAAAAGTATATTTTGGTTAGAAGTGGGTTACTCATAACTGGACTATATTGGGTATAGATGGTGAAATGATGGCTATTGCTTGCTGGGAGGAGATCTAAAGTACTTTTCTATTTTGTCATCTAATGAAATGACATCCATACATCTTTCCTGTATTGCAAAACATTTCTGAGTAACAAGACTTAATGAACGTTAAATGTGCAGTGTGTAATTTTTAGAAGGATCTCTTGACAGAAGTGCAAAGTAATATATAAAACTATATTATCAGGGGTGTATAAAGACCTTTCATAATGAAC
Organism: Misgurnus anguillicaudatus; assembly: GCF_027580225.2. Lineage (NCBI taxonomy): Eukaryota > Metazoa > Chordata > Actinopteri > Cypriniformes > Cobitidae > Misgurnus > Misgurnus anguillicaudatus. Next base: position 36,274,139 of record NC_073345.2, read on the forward strand.
CGTTATGTGTTTATTAGCTTAGAATGAGACGTTTTTATCTACATACATGGGGGTCCCCTTACATGGAAGCCGCCATTTTGTGCCACCATGTTCATACAGAAGCCCTTAATGGGCAAACTTTTTTACTAAGTTGCCTCCAATGATGACATGTTTGTCCGGTGGCGGCTACCGTAGCTTTTCTATCTGTTTCAAAAGCGATAGATGAGCAGTGGACTTAGCTGTTGGTTGCAGTTTGCAACCTCACCACTAGATGCCACTAAAATGTACACACTGCACCTTTAACATCAATAAGATTTCTCACCTTCACAGCGTATGTGTTACGAGGGTCTGAAGCACAGGAGGCTGAGTAGTAAACGGCGTCTCCAGACAGACAGCTGGGTTTGTTACAGGTCAGTTTAAACAGGGACCAGTTGCTCTCGTCGAATCGGAGCGGATTTCTCTGACTGCTGGTGAAATGTTCCTCGCACTTCAATGCCAGACGCCGCAACGACTCCGCGTACAGGCCGCCCAGTTTGGAGTAGATCCCCTCTCGGCCGTCCATGTTATTCAGGAGCGTCTGAAGCTGCAGGGTCGACCCCGTAACCGGTGTTCCGCCGGGCGCCTGCGACAGCAGCGAGTTGAGCTGCGGCGATGAGCTGGATGCGACACTCCCTCGACCGTGAATCCCCAGTCGTCCCTGACCTCTGAACTGAGGATCGTCCAGGGTCCGAGAGCGCAGGGGCGGCCGACGCTCAGGAGACTCGCCGGATGAGCGCAGGGGACCGGACGGGCGGCCGTCGGCATCCGGGTCACTCACGTTAGTTTCCGAGCCGCCGAACGGGAGGCGTGGCCGGGCGCGCACCAGCGGTTTGACTCCGGATTGGCTGGGAGCCGAGGCGGTGCGGTTCACCAGCTTCTTCTGCGGTAATGGAGGAGGCTGGAGCTGATGAATGAGACTGTTGCTGTGAAACACATCAGGCTGTGGTGATGCTGGAGCAGAGGCCAATGGGCTGCTGGGAAAAGGGGAGGAGCAAGAACGAAGAGTGGAGTCTGATAACATCACAAGAGATTGAGAGAGAAAGAGAGAGAGAGGAGAAAAAAATGATTTCTTATATCAAATCAATATCATTTACATTCTGCTGCTGTTAATGTACAACAAATAATAAAACAGTAACTACTACAGTGTGTGTGTGCGCATGTGGTTTGGTTACTGTTTAACCGGTAAACGCCTTGTTTAATAGAGTCCTATGACCAACAAGACCAGAAGATGTGCGTGTGTGTGTTCATATATATGAATGATAAATCAGAGATGTGTGATCTAAAGCTACTGACATTAAGACCTCATTTTTATGTTGCAGAAGTAATACAAATATGATGTTATGTCTTAAATACCTGCATTCATTATTAAGTCTAGAAGCATTTCTACAAATCCTTCATTGTTGTGTTTGAGCTCAGACTTTGTCAGTAAATGTTGTGTTTGATAATGAAGGGCTGAAGATGAAGATGAAAGCTTACACAAGGAAAAAGACGCCCGGTGATAAACCACACAAACTCTTATTTCCTCTCTTCATCCATCATTATCTTTGTGTTGCATTATGGGAAAACTCTACAGATATATTGTGACATCACAGGTGTGTAGGAGATTGTGGCGTTGGGAAACTGAAGGTACTGATAACTTAAGGGCTGTCTCTTTATTTCTGTCTGTTTTATTTGTATGTGTCCTGTTCTGTGTGAAATCTCATCTGTATTTCCTCCCTGTGGGTTCTCATTATCAGTAACAGAAGTTCCACTCAGTTTTTAGACAAATACACTTTTGAGAACTCACTAGACACTGCATTAGTGATGATGAATGTGTGTGAATGTAAACTCACCTGTGTCTGTCAGCACATGTAGACTGTCTGTAGATGTATTAGGACAGCAGTGAAGAGCTCGCAGTGATTCATTCAGATTCTCCACTGAACCCGGCTGACTGAGACGCTCAACATCCATATTACTGCCACTCAAACGATTACACAACCTACACAACCAGAGACAACAACACATCATCAGCAACACAACTTCAATATCTACAATACACACACACATACACACGTTTCTGTGGTGTCTCTAAAAGCAGAACAAGAGCATTTCCTGTATGAATTATGAAAGCAATCCATTTAGACTGTGTGTGGTGTGTTCTGGTGCGTTCGATCTGGAGTGAGTTCTGGTACGTTGCGTTCGATCGGGAGTGAGATCTGGTGCGTTCGATCTGGAGTGAGTTCTGCTGCGTTCGATCGGGAGTGAGTTCTGCTGCGTTCGATCGGGAGTGAGTTCTGGTGTGTTGTGTTCGATCTGGAGTGAGTTCTGGTGCGTTGCGTTCGATCGGGAGTGAGTTCCGGTGCGTTGCGTTCGATCGGGAGTGAGATCCGGTGCGGTGCGTTCGATCGGGAGTGAGATCCGGTGCGGTGCGTTCGATCGGGAGTGAGATCCGGTGCGGTGCGTTCGATCGGGAGTGAGATCCGGTGCGGTGAGTTCGATCGGGAGTGAGATCCGGTGCGGTGCGTTCGATCGGGAGTGAGATCCGGTGCGTTGCGTTCGATCTGGAGTGAGTTCCGGTGCGTTGCGTTCGATCGGGAGCGAGATCTGGTGCGTTCGATCGGGAGCGAGATCTGGTGCGTTCGATCGGGAGCGAGATCTGGTGCGTTCGATCGGGAGCGAGATCTGGTGCGTTCGATCGGGAGCGAGATCTGGTGCGTTCGATCGGGAGCGAGATCTGGTGCGTTCGATCGGGAGCGAGAACTGGTGCGTTCGATCGGGAGCGAGATCTGGTGCGTTCGATCGAGAGCGAGATCTGGTGCGTTCGATCGGGAGCGAGATCTGGTGCGTTCGATCGGGAGCGAGATCTGGTGCGTTCGATCGGGAGCGAGATCTGGTGCGTTCGATCGGGAGCGAGATCTGGTGCGTTCGATCGGGAGCAAGATCTGGTGCGTTCTGGCGCGTTCGATCGGGAGCGAGATCTGGTGCGTTCTGGCGCGTTCGATCGGGAGCGAGATCTGGTGCGTTCTGGCGCGTTCGATCGGGAGCGAGATCTGGTGCGTTCGATCGGGAGCGAGTTCTGGTGCGTTCGATCGGGAGTGAGTTCTGGTGTGTTCTGGTGCGTTCGATCTGGAGTGAGATCTGGCGCGTTCGATCGGGAGTGAGTTCTGGCGCGTTCGATCGGGAGCGAGTTCTGGCGCGTTCGATCGGGAGTGAGTTCTGGCGCGTTCGATCGGGAGCGAGTTCTGGCGCGTTCGATCGGGAGCGAGTTCTGGCGCGTTCGATCGGGAGCGAGTTCTGGCGCGTTCGATCGGGAGCGAGTTCTGGCGCGTTCGATCGGGAGCGAGTTCTGGCGCGTTCGATCGGGAGCGAGTTCTGGCGCGTTCGATCGGGAGTGAGTTCTGGTGTGTTCGATCTGGAGTGAGATCTGGCGCGTTCGATCGGGAGTGAGTTCTGGCGCGTTCGATCGGGAGCGAGTTCTGGCGCGTTCGATCGGGAGCGAGTTCTGGCGCGTTCGATCGGGAGCGAGTTCTGGCGCGTTCGATCGGGAGCGAGTTCTGGCGCGTTCGATCGGGAGCGAGTTCTGGCGCGTTCGATCGGGAGCGAGTTCTGGCGCGTTCGATCGGGAGCGAGTTCTGGCGCGTTCGATCGGGAGCGAGTTCTGGCGCGTTCGATCGGGAGCGAGTTCTGGCGCGTTCGATCGGGAGCGAGTTTTGGCGCGTTCGATCGGGAGCGAGTTCTGGCGCGTTCGATCGGGAGCGAGTTCTGGCGCGTTCGATCGGGAGCGAGTTCTGGCGCGTTCGATCGGGAGCGAGTTCTGGTGAGTTCTGGTGTGTTCGATCGGGAGTGAGTTCTGGTGTGTTCGATCGGGAGTGAGTTCTGGTGTGTTCTGGTGTGTTCGATCGGGAGTGAGATCTGGCGCGTTCGATCGGGAGTGAGTTCTGGTGTGTTCTGGTGTGTTCGATCTGGAGTGAGATCTGGCGCGTTCGATCGGGAGTGAGTTCTGGCGCGTTCGATCGGGAGCGAGTTCTGGCGCGTTCGATCGGGAGCGAGTTCTGGCGCGTTCGATCGGGAGCGAGTTCTGGCGCGTTCGATCGGGAGCGAGTTCTGGCGCGTTCGATCGGGAGCGAGTTCTGGCGCGTTCGATCGGGAGCGAGTTCTGGCGCGTTCGATCGGGAGTGAGTTCTGGTGTGTTCGATCGGGAGTGAGATCTGGCGCGTTCGATCGGGAGTGAGTTCTGGCGCGTTCGATCGGGAGTGAGTTCTGGCGCGTTCGATCGGGAGCGAGTTCTGGCGCGTTCGATCGGGAGCGAGTTCTGGCGCGTTCGATCGGGAGCGAGTTCTGGCGCGTTCGATCGGGAGCGAGTTCTGGCGCGTTCGATCGGGAGCGAGTTCTGGCGCGTTCGATCGGGAGCGAGTTCTGGTGAGTTCTGGCGCGTTCGATCGGGAGCGAGTTCTGGTGAGTTCTGGTGTGTTCGATCGGGAGTGAGTTCTGGTGTGTTCGATCGGGAGTGAGTTCTGGTGTGTTCGATCGGGAGTGAGTTCTGGTGTGTTCGATCGGGAGTGAGTTCTGGTGTGTTCGATCGGGAGTGAGTTCTGGTGTGTTCGATCGGGAGTGAGTTCTGGTGTGTTCGATCGGGAGTGAGTTCTGGTGTGTTCGATCGGGAGTGAGTTCCGGCGCGTTCGATCGGGTGTGAGTTCCGACATGTTCGATCGGGTGCAAGTTCCGGCATCTGATTGATTTAATATTCTGCTGTTTAACTCTGTCATCATCACTTCACTGATCTTAGATCAGAACTTCAGCTTTTCTGCACAAACACTCTCACAGATCTATTTATAATTCAGCAACACAGTATAACAATTACTGTTGAGTAAGCAGCACTCGCTGTACCAATCTGGACAGTTCTACAAATGTACTTATGTTGAGTTTTGGGCTGGTCAAAAGTCTAAAACTCTTTCAAAGTATCTGTAAGATTTCATCCTGTTACAAGACAAACTGATCCATTTCAGTACAAAGTCACCAGACTCAGACATTCCAAACGAGAAGGTTTGTTTAGATCCGAACCTTCAGACTTATCAGACGTACTCATCAGATCATGCAGCCACATGTGTGTATAGAAGCAACGGCCGTTTAACTTGCACAACAAACACAACAAGACAAATAATCCCAGTGTGTCCACGACCAAATGAACGTCACCTCACGTTCTGTATATTTTTTCTGAACACAGTTTAGAGAACGACATGTGTGAACCACAAAGATCTGAGAGTATCGATCACGTACCTGAGCACTGGACTGAAGAAACATCAGACGATCTATCAGCTTTCATGAGTTTTTATCTATGTGTGTTGAGTATTAACAGAGCAAAAACAGCAGCGATATAGACGCATATTAAAATATCAGATCTGAGTACACAGACTCAAGCTCAGTTCCTCTTTAAACTGAGAGATGAGACTGCAAGAGAATCAGGGTTTGGGTCCCGAGGACTGGAAACAAACGCCTGAGGTCTTCATCATTGGACAGATGCTCACAGTAAAGATTATTACACCTGTCCACTTTAACTGAACTGACTTATTGAGTATTTTCTACTGGTTACATTTCTATCAACAAATCATTTCTAAACTAATCAAACTTTATATGTATTCTCATGGTAAAGCAGATTTGTGTACCATCTGGTTCTTTAATGATTCATTGGTGGAAAAGTTCTCGCTCATGACTTCTCTTCCTCAGGGGGATTGAAACACTGACAACCATTTACATCCATCGGAAATGACTACTATTAAACGAGACCAAGTTTACCTTCATGCAAATACAAAACAACAACTAGAGCAACGTTAATAAAAGACTGGACCTATTAATATAAACAGCATGGAAACAGAAAGCTCAGTCCTGAATGAGAAACTTGACGGACGGTTTAAAAGGTTCACCGGCGGTTACTAGAGTAAACTTGTGTTATTTGTTATGGAAACTCAGTAAAGCCTCTTTTAGTTTCTGGGTGAAAGAAAACACAAAATAACCCAGAAGAGATGAACTATCACAGGACGAGTTACTACACGCTCGGACAACCAACCTTTCCTCATATACACACACTTATATCTTTTCATTTAGATTTGGTTAACAGCAGCGCTCTGAAGAGAATGAATTTGAATATGCAAACCGGTGTTTAACCAACAGTTTAACTGTGTCTCTACATTCATAACCACAGCTATATTTATACTTTAAAACAGACTAACTACCAACTGGTTTATTTATGAAGCGTGTGAGAGATACTGGAAATGTTTTTATTCAGACGATGTGCATACAGTTAGAAGTAAATATTTCAACATAATCTCTCATCATCTCGCTCATGTTTGACAAACAAACATCCGAGTTCAATTCACATCTTTGCTGTTGACTGTAAAAACAACACACGTGACTGATCGTATCAAACCATCCCACCTCAGAAACAAACTCCTGAATTCCTGAATCTCTGTTGACTCCTATTCACAGCCAAGCATCAGACTGAAATGATCAGACTGAAACTGATAACACCGTCTTAGTGAGATTTATTTTGATACGATCACGGACCTCTGCTTTCTGTTTGAGTCACTCAAACATGAATAAATAAAAACCTTAGATGAGCTCTGAAGAACAGAGAGGTGATGTACAGAGCGACTAGTTAACACCTTTAGTTTTAGCTCACATCATGACCAATACATCTCAACACCTTCAGTCGTGAGAGACACAAATGTGTCAGCATGTGTGTCTCTGTGGGCCCTATCATACACCCAGCACAATGCGCGATGCAAGTGTCTCTTGCTAGCTCAACCCGGCGCAATGATCATTTTTACGTTTAGTGCCACATTGTTTAAATAGCAAATGCATTTGTGCCAAATTTTGCGCCCATGGGCGTTCTGGTCTGAAAACGAGGTGTGTTCAGGTGCATTGTTGGCGCGTTGCTCTTTTGAGGCAACTAAAATAGACTACACCATTGACCAACAAAAACCTAGTCTAAAGTCAATGGCGCAATATTGTTTTTGTTATTTAAAGAGCGGGTAAGTAATATACACCTATAAACAGGACGACAAGGCGGATTTTCTTATCTTTTACATGAATGCGCCATAGCACAAAAATGATTTTTAAATATGAAAAATTAAAGGATTAAAATGTAAAAGATTATTATTGAGTCTCTTGGACATAAATGAGGACCGATTATGAGACGTTAGAAGGCTTGAAGAGCTGCTTCACCTGTAGCCTGGTAAGTAATTAAAAGTTTTTTCTTTTAACACATGCATCTGTTTTTAAAACATTTTTAATGCTACTCTACAGACTTATTGTATATGATGACGCTGTACTTGTGGGTATGAGATAAGAACTCACTGTGCTGTCCGAGTGCTGAAGTCTCTCCGCACGTTTGTACATTTTTTATCTTCTCTTTGTAATAAAGTAATTTTAGAGTAAAAACCTTTTCTTGCATATCAGAGATTACACTGATCATGTAGGCTGTCCATACATTTACAGCAATTAAAAGGCAGCTATTTTTACTTCCATGACAATTTTTTTTTAAATACAAATAAAGTATTTAATCATTATTAAATAAAATATTAAATAAGTATTAAACACAATTTTTTAAATCATTTTTAAACTGGTGGTCTTCTTCCTCTGCTTAGTTTTTCAGTTTACAAATTCCGCCATCTAAATAGGGAATCGGCATGGTGTGAGTGCAACCTGCTTTTAAAGGGGATGAGAGCTGAGACTCTCATTGGTTGATTGCATGTTAGGCCCAAAACACACCCATTACTCATTACGAGAATAGGAACAACCCTTTTAGACTGTGCATTTGGTGCACAAACCATTTTTCCCGTTGTTAAATTAGCAAAAGTGGATTCGGACTAGGGCTGCACAATTTGGGTAATTTTTCCCATTGCGGTTATTGATGCTAATATTGCGATGTGCGATTATACTAAATGGTATCATGAGTCAACTTGATGGGTTTTAAGGAAAATCCACACAATTTAGTGATAATGCTAAAATGTGTATTTGTAAAACTAGAAATGTTTTCGTATTGCCACGTGATGTAGCAACTGCTCAGTGTCAGTAATCCTAAATCCAAAATACCGCCATACAACAGACGTAGAGGTGTTTTTTTAGCTACCAGATCACTGTCAACCTCCTCTGCATCCATCTTCGCTCTGGTATAAGTGACGACGCACACCACACACGTGCATTTTTTTTCAGTTTTCTTTCTTTTTTTAAACAGCAAGGAAAATCATCAAACTGTTATTAGAAAGTTTGTGTTAACAAGTCCACACATTTGTTTATTTAATATAATTGCAACATTTTGCTGTCATGTAATCGCACAGGCTGACATCGCGATTGCGATGCGATTAATTGTGCAGCACTAATTCGGACACACCCGTTTAGACCGTGCCCTTTTGACAATGCGTTTAGATCATTAAAATAGAGCCCTGTGTTTGTGTAAATCTATTCTAGATAATCACATAAAACACCAGGGCTCGGTATTGCAACCAATTTGGCGAATCGTGATTCGAATCATTTTATATATGGATTCAGTTTGATTCAATCCAATATTGATTATTTATCAGCATTTCATTAAAAAAAATTCATTTTAAAGAAATGGCATTTATTTGATGTGCTATCACTTTAAGAACTACATGTAATGCACAGATGCAATATACTGTTAGACATGAGACACTGAGATCTGCTTCACATCTTTTTTGCTTGAATATTTAAATATTTACACGTCCAAATAATAAACTTTCATGACAGGGCCGCAAGTGTCCAAGCATCATTCACACTTGCCCCGGGTCATGGGGCACTCTTAAGAAAAGCACACACATTAAGAATCAATCCAAGAATTTCCTGAATCTATATTGTTTTGTTAAATTAAAGATCAATTAAAATCTGAGTATCAATACTGTTGCAAGCCCTATAAAACACACACAAAGTTCCAGTGTGACATTAATCCAACGGTACTGAAGAAACTAAGAGTACTGACAGTACATCTGACAGACAGATGAATACAGTCATGTTGAATAGATCCACAGCTTATACACCCTTAATACTATCTGAATAAAACCAAACAAGAAGAAATCAACTCAACACAAGCACATAGTTCAGAGTCAAGGTTTCAGACAGATTACTGAAAATCCACCCATAACCATTTACAATTCAATCAATCTTAATTTAGTCAAAATAATCTGACGTTAAAAATAATCACCATTGACAGTGACAAACACTGATGTATACGGACACCTTCATAAACAAATCACCATGAACAACAAATGTTCTAAAATCATTATAAATCAGATCTATTCTTTGATATAAAATGATCAGCAGCACTAGACTAATCTTGAATAACAGCATCTAAGATCCTGCTGATAAAAATAAGGTAAAGTGTGTGTAAATACTGTAAAGGTCAATCTCACCGGTGGTGTTTTTTTGGAGGAGGTGGAGGAGGCTCAGGATCTCGACCGGTTGATCTTTCAGCGTTGAGCTCTTTGGAGAGGACGAGAGAAGACGATGTTGACACGACTGGGGTCAGCGCAGTCTCGTTGGCTTTGGGATCCTCCGCTGGGATGCCAGTCTGTTTCTGACTAGAGCTTTTGTTGTTATCAGTGCCTGGTGTCGTCCTGCCCTCGCTCGTCTCCGCAGAGCTCCATTCTCTGGAGCGACGCTCCCAAACAGCAGGGCCATTGACGGAGTCGCCCGATCTACCGCCAGACTCTGTTCTCTGAGACGTCCTTTCTTCAGGCTCAACCTCCTCGTCTACCTCATCGATACGACCCTCCAGACTCCTGCTGCTGAGGGACTTTGGTTTCCGCTCCAGGTGGGCGTCTCCCTGGGAGGAGATCTCTTTCGGGGGCAGAACCGCATGGAAACTAAGCTCGGGTAACGAGAGACTGGAGGTACCAAGTCTGGGTGAACGCGTGTTGATCTTAGGTGGCACTGCGGGACTAGACTGTGACTTTGGTTGGGAAGAAGGGGTGGAGCTCGTATCTGTGATGTCAGCAGTATTTGGCCATGTGAAGGTGGGATCGGATGGATCTTTAGGTGGAGTGAGACTGAAATGTGTCCACTGAGTGCTCACAGCAGAATCCGGGCTACTCAAGTAAAACGTGCAGTTGTTTTCTTCTGTGTGAGCGGCCATGACCGTGATAGTTGCCCTCTGATTTTCACAGATCTCCAATGGAGACCGTCGAGTCTTTTCATCTTCCGGTGGTCGTCGCTTCCTCTTGGTGCTCTCGGCATAGATGGGCTCACTTTCACCGAGTCCGTTCGGTAGAGTGCTTCCAGAACCCGGAGAGTTCTGAGGGCTCGGGAGTCCAGTTAATGAATCCACGCTGCTTCGACTGGAGCAAAGATCCGACAGGCTTTCACGACGAGAGTCTGGAGTTCTTGCAGGAGATGATGAGGTACTCGGTGTCTGTTGAGAGGTTTTGTTGAGTCCGTTCCCCGGTGTGGTTTCAGCATCCACAACGATTCCCAGAGGTGCTCGTCTCTCCTCCACAGATGACCTGAGATGAACTCCATCACTGCTTTCTGTCGACAGGTTTCTTTGGGTCGCGGTGTGAAGACGTGGATCTCCATTTTCATAAGTGCTGTGGATTGTTTTGGTTTGCGGTCTGCAGAGGTCACCGTTCCCTCTCAAACTGCCATCTTCTTGACCAACAAATACGTTACTGATAATCATGCAGTCTCTGGAGAAACCTGTGGGTGAAAGGTTTGAGGAGAAGTTGCTGGAATATTCCTTCTTCCCAGAGATGTTGTTCTGGAGTAACAAAGTTCTGTGGCATCCGTTACTATCAATGTACAGAGGAGCTGAATGCACATCTTTCTTCAGTCCCACAGAGCTGATCTGACCGGCCTAAGGTACAGAACAAATAATACATTAAGAAATAATTTGACAAAATGCTGACAATAACATAAATCAGAGTTTTAAGATTTTTTATGCAAATCAACGAATCACCAAGAAAAAAACAGACTGCACAACAACACCATACGCACACACATCATGCAATTAAAATGAAGAGTTAAGGTGTGTCGATCAGTTTTGCTTAAGAATAAACTACTATTTCTCGGACATGCATCAACGAAGAAGAATTTACGTTTTTTGATGAAAAACATATAGTGGAGTTTGGTGGACCTCAACAGTTTACAGTTTCAATGCAGCTTCAAAGGTCTCTAAATGATCCCAACTAAATGATCCATCCAGTGAAACCCTTATCATTTTCACCAAAATTAAAAAAAGATTACTTTTAAGCACAACTTTTCTTTGGAACTAGCCGTGTGACGCTCCAGCACGACCTTACGTATTCCGTAATCACTTGGAAAGGTCACGCATTATTTATGTTTTATGTGAAACTTTCCATGGGAATTAAAAGGAATTTATGGGAAAAAATTGCATGTACCCCATTGCATGCACTTGCATTCTTCAATAACATGCACAGATAATTTCTTGAATGTTGCACATAAAATAATGTCAAAATGTCCATCTTTGCATGTATTCACATTGCACATAAATTACAAACATTTGTTTACAACTTCCTTGTGCCGTGTGTTAACTAGTGTGCAACAACATTATACCATGTAAAGACAAATACACTGACTGAGAAAACATTTAGGTAAGATCATAAAAAAAATAGTGTCTTAAAATAAACACACGCACCCTGAAACTAAAAAATCCTCCATATATATCACATGGTGGGTGATTCCCCTTCATTTCAAGGCCTTGACTACCACAGAAGCCACACTTGCTACATTTGACTACATCAAGATAAGAAAGTTTTGATGATAAAACTTTGATAAAGATATATAATCTATGGTTTTATAGTTTCACTAGCAAATGTAAAAATTGCATGCATGTCTGCGTATAACCAAATAAAATGTATATTTATGTTTGTATGAGATATAGTTATTCATTTCACTGAACAAAGAAAGATAAACATCTTGGATGACATGGGGCTGAGTAAATTAATCTGGCCTTTTTATATAAAAATGGAGTAATTCTTTAAGTAGAAATAAGGATTGTATTATTCTCCTGTGTGTTTACTTTGTAATAAGTGAGAGAAATGATGTTATGCCCTTGACTGTGATATAACTATCTTTGTTTAGACAGTGGAAATATGTGTCTGTATCTCAGCTGCACCGCTCTCTTATCTTACATTTATAGACATTTCATTTGAACACAGAAGATTATCAATGATTTACTTCATAATACATAAACTTCAAAAGCTCATCCAATGAATGAATGAACACTGCAGTTACCTGCTCCATGTTCATGTTGATGTCCGTGGTGGTGACGTCCATGTTCATCATGGTGGGTCTGACGGCGATGGTGGGTTTGCTGTAAGGTGACGGAGAGCTCAACCCATCCTCGTCTTCCCCGAGCAGACTGTTTCTGACACAGATCGTGCCGGTCTGCCCGTGGGCACTGCGAGGGTAAAAGCAGTTCTTACAGGATCCTGGTTTCCACACGTGCTCTGCAAACTCGGCACACGCAGACATTTTAACGTAGACCCCTGACTTCCCGTCTGGCCGGACTTTACTGCCGCATCGCTGCTGGACGTAAGCAGACGGGTCGACGGAGATCCATCAAAACGTGTGGGTCAGGAAATCAGGCCTGAGAAAAAATACAATGCAGATTGGTTTATCTTTAATATTAAAGTTTCTGTGGTCAGTTTTATCATCCACCTGTTGAAAATCTTTAAACTAATCACGCAGAACAAAGCTAAAGTAACTCTCTCAACCATCTCACGAGAAGGGAGTAATGACAAAACAACTGGATGACAATAACGTCTATGATTTTGCCAATAACAATAAAAGATGGTATTTGCATCTTTAAATGTGTGTGAGAAAGACTTTATTGTTCTAGCTTCCTCTTACAACAAGTTAATAGGATTAATGCTGGTAGGTTAATGTTGATGTTATTAATAGAATCAAAAGAAGAAAGTTGGAAACAAAATGCATCAGTCTTTAATATTTAAAACTAGAGCATTTAAGTAAAAACACTACAAAACACTGCTCTACTAAACAGTAACCCATGCACCATACAAGAAGCAAAAATACGACACTGTAATACAAGTCAGCAAATGCAAACATGGAGATACAACATTTTTTTTCACAGATACCGATAGCCGATTATTCAGACTGATATCTGCGGATATACCGATAGTTTGGTTCCATTAACTAAATTCTGAAGATGAACATTTCTGAATGTTATTCATTCATATAATGACTATCAATATTGAACATTAAGATGCTTTTTTACATTTGACAGCACAAATTCATTGCATTCCTGTTCTCATTTGATTGACAGGATAAATCAGTTTTTAAACTATTTACCAATTGCTTTTAGCGACCATATATCGGTCCATCTCTAGTTAAACAAAGTACATGAAGTAAAGCACGGCTTTTTGCTTTATTATAGCAAGTTAATCAGCAGGGCCAGACAGAATCTGAATACTTTTTTGCTTTTTTACAAAACTTTTTTGAAAACAAAATGAATTGAAATGTTTTTAAAAGTTTTGAATCTGTCATTTAAATATTACAAAATGAAATCTAAAATAATGACTTTAAGGTTTTCTATACAAAATCCAATGAGTCTCAACTCTGAAATAAACTGAACCAACATGAACCATATAATGTGCACATCAAGACTAAATAATAATTATATATATATATATATATATATATATAATAGTTCATAGAGTTGTTAGAGATGTTATAGCAAAAAAAAACTTGTATTAATATATTGATTCTCATGATTAATTTAGCACGAGAAAGTTTTTCTATTTACTCTGTTAAAGGGGAGATATGATGAAAATCTGACTTTTTCATGTTGAAGTGCTATAATTGGGTCCCCAGTGCTTCTATCAACCTAGAAAATGTGATAAAGATCAACCCAGTAACTTAGTTTTGGTAAACCATTTTCTGCAGTATGTGAAAAAATCGTTAATTGAAATTTGGCTCCCCTTGTGATGTCAGAAGGGGATCTTCTTATAATAAAACAGGGCTATTCAACTCTTACCCTGGAGGGCCGGAGCACTGCAGATTTTAGCTCCAACCCCGATCAAACACACCTGAGCAAGCTAATCAAGGTCTTCATGATCACTAGACAATCACAGGTGGGTAAGTCTGATTAGGGTTGGAGCCAAACCATGCAGTGCTCCGGCCCTCCAGGGTAAGAGTTGAATAGCCCTGTAATAAAACCACCCCTTAATCTGCACTGTCCAACCACAGTACTGACATTTAGTGCAGAGATCAGATTTGCATTTAAAAGGACACGGCACATTTTTGCTCACATCTACAAAGTGTCAATTTTAACATGCTAAGATAAATATCTGTGGGCTATTTTGAGCTAAAACTTCACATATGTACTCTGGAGACACCAAAGATTTATTTGACATCTTAAAAAAGTCTTGTGAAATGTCCCCTTCAAAGCATTGCATCATCTACCTGTTTAAGTTCACTCACAAATTAAAATTTTGTCAACATTTACTAATTAGAAAAACATGCGCTGAGAAAATGAATGAACGTTTGATGAAGTTTTTATTTTGGGTGAACTTTCCCTTTAAGAAGGATCTGATGTGCTTTGTCCTAATAATCAGATGAAAGAACTTCACGCTTAGCAGCGAGAAACAAAAGGTCCAAATCTGTCTTTTCTAAGTCCTTCTCTCTCAGCATTCACATTGAAAGAGTTCATCCACTACAAAACCACCAATAAACCACTAAATCAACCAACTTCACTGGAAAAACATCAGTACTGCTAATGCTCATGGACCTTTTCAAATGATATCTTAATATTTCTTAGCCTTTTGACTATATATATACAGAGATATTAGTGAATTTATTATGAAATGCTTCTATTCTTTCTTCAATCCAGGAGCTAAAATACAGCCGTACAAAGACATAATGATGACACACAACAACCTTTCTTTTGGATGATGTATGATATTAATGGAAAATCATCTTTGAAATGCTAAGAGAAGAGCCATTGACTGTCTGTGTGATATAAGATTAGAGGAAATTGTTAACCCCATTCATCTGCAAATCAGTTTTCCCAGGCCGCCAAAATTAGAGACTCTTCTGTTCTGTCCATGTGACCCTGGATCAGCGGGGTCTGGAGCTTCGCCTTTAGAATGCGTTCTCACGTTTGAGAATGCCGGCGTTGCTGGAACGTTCCCTGACGGGTGGGAATGTCTGGAATGTGGAGGGGTGTCTTACACCAGGCTGAGTTTTCACACCACAACAATGTCTACCTGCGTCTTCTCACCCACTCAACAGTGAGAAATATCACACGCACGCTGCTCAGATATGTTTTCAGCTTTAACCAGGTGTCTCTGTGAAGACATTTAACCCTTTAACTCTCACCCTCCCTTTTTGACTGGGGGTTAAAAGGTGATGTGCACCTTCAAAATAATATAACTCTGCCATTCGTTGGTCTGGTGGTGTTGCAAATATTAAATAAAAAATAATTATAAGAGTTTGAGTTTAAAAAAAAAAAAAAATGAAATAAAGTATATATTTTTTATCAAAACTCCATAAAAATGAAAATGTTTTACTCCCAAAATGCTGTGAAAAGTCTTAATTAGTTCTGATACAAATTTCTAAGTAAACAATGAGGTTTCTGTCACACTTTTAGTGGTTTTACAAACAACAAATCACAAATTAATAAATTAAGGTCACTGCCTTATTATTAATGAAAGCTTATATTCCAGTGATATATAGGTTGTCAAGTTTTTTAAAAATGTATAATAGGATATAAGAATTATACATATACAGTATAATAATTCATATTCATTTTTATGTTGTGAGTGACATTTAACAAAAAACTACTAAATTTCTATCATCAAATGGTCTTGAAATATGAACTATAAAATATAAACTACATTCTTATGCTGTGTTCACACCAGCCGCGGTAGAGGCATCAAGCCCGAGTGATTTCAATGTTAAGTCAATGTTAAGACGCGTTGGCGCGCGTCTGGGCGTCTTGCGGCACAGTAGACGCGATTCCACCTTGCTCGCGCGAATTGAGCATCTGCCGTGGTACGCTCGATACGTGCAAATGGTGCTTTTTGTGCATTTTGTGTTTGACGCAAATTTGCAGCTGACGGCAGAGTTAAAATTGTTTAACTTTGACGAATTTTTGCACCACGTTAACCAATCAGGAGCCTGCTTGCTGCTGTGGCGTCAGCCCCGCCCAGAGTCACTCATTCAACATGAAGGAACGCTTGATATTGTCCGTAAGCAGTCCCCCGGAGCTATACGACACAAGTTCTTATTTCTTTAGAGACCGGAATAAAAAAACCTCGCTTGGAAGAGTGTCAGTGAGGACATTGGGCAACCTGGTAAGCTGTAAATACACATTTCTCTTTTGAGTCACGTGACGTTTATCGACCCGCGGCATTCCCGCAGTTTTTTTAAACTACTTTCCCCCTATAGTAAGGTTACCAAATACAAACCTGTAACTGAGTCTCGATAAATGCACAATCAACATCAGCCATCTTGCAAACAGACAACTGCATAGTACTTGTCCCTCCCACAAGAAGTGGATTTCGCCTCTAACGCCAGTCAAATGCTTGCTTTTTCCACATTCAAACTGTTCAAGCGGCAAACTAGGCTCGGTAGACGCGATTTTGACGCCTCAAACACGGCTGGTGTAAATGCACCATTAGAGTTTTCCAACAATATTTTGTTTGTTAGGATTATTTCATGTTTATAGGATATCAAATGATAAATATGTTAACACACCTTGGGCCCACCTGTTGGTGATTGACACTTTAGAAAATGACACGTACTATATCATTATTTTTGCAAAATGGTGATGAAATATGAAAACCTCAATCTGAGAGCTTTCCAACGATATATAGTTTGTCAAGATTATGCTGGTTAAGACTAAGACATTATTGTTTTAAATATGTCCCACCTGTGGGACAGTAAGAGTTAAGATTGTTCAGATTGACAGCACTGAAATCTTTTCTCCCCAGCATCTGAATAACAACAAGGCAACATACAGATAAGTGACAGATCTGTTATAGCAACGTGAATGAAGTCAAATGAATTATTAGCTCGGGCTTGTCATTCCCACCCAACTCAAACACGCCACACCGATGTGAAACACCTGACATGTGATCAGCTGTTGGCAGGTTTATATACACTGTGTTCTTTTAAACAGGGTGCGTTGCTTCCGGTTTTAACCAAGCGAGCCTTTAAATACTTACAGGAATGTATTGAACGCTGCAGTTGAGGTATCAAACTGACTCATTGTGGAAAGTGACTTCTGCAAACTTGAGCACTTGTGGTTTAGAAGCGTTCAAATGTTCTTCCACCTGAACTTTTACTTACACACAGCTCGCCTACGCTTATTTCTAGAGACTGAGTTTCATCTGCTCTGCAAAGGGAAATCATCACATATTTAAAACCACACAGTAGTTGCATTTTACCCTGTAAATTGACATTGCGAATTGAAAATGAGACCAATGGATACACGTCAATTTTGCCAAAAACTTCCATAGATCGCAAAAGATTGTAAGCTCACATGAGGTGGTTTTCCAGGCAATTCGGAAAAGGTGTATTTC
The DNA here is from genome assembly GCF_027580225.2 of Misgurnus anguillicaudatus. Lineage (NCBI taxonomy): Eukaryota > Metazoa > Chordata > Actinopteri > Cypriniformes > Cobitidae > Misgurnus > Misgurnus anguillicaudatus. The sequence goes on from NC_073345.2 coordinate 36,291,709, forward strand.
ACAAAACTGCAATGGAAACAGTTATTCGCATTTTCAGGTAAACCTGATGCAAGTACGTCACAGATTTATTATGTGAAGATGATGCGGTATGAACTACAACCTCCCAGAAACACCTCAATACGTGTCTGCTCATTAAGAAATAATAGTAAAAGGGGCTTTCTTTGGTATTAATGTTTGAATAATACTCTTAGCTCTCCTCCAGTTAATAATATTGGCTAGTGTGGTGCATGTGATATTAGTTAACCTACCAACATCAGTCGAAGTGTTGTTTAAAATGATTTATCACGAGAGGAAGAACTACGTTTCAGTCGCACGGATGGAAATGGCATCATTTTGCAATAGTCTTTTGTCGACATTTTAACGCTAAAGTTTTACGCAAATCTGTAATGGAAACGCAGCTTATCTGATGATGTCCCATCACGAACAATGAGCAAATGTGATACGAATATTAGCAGTTCACTTCATTAAAACTCACAAACCACACATGCGATCACGCAGATATACAGTAAGAAAAACTTTAGCTCTCCAGCCCCTCTTCACTTCTACGACTACGTGAAGACAAATGAATAACAGACGGCAGGTTGACGTGTCGGCCCATGGCACTTTTCTCTCAGGTCAAGTGTCGAGAGGAATGCTGCTCGTGTCGAACCGTTAGACTGACTGGCAACAAGTTTGACAAGTCACAATCCAAGACAAAACAGAAGAAGGTTTGTCTTTGTTCCTGAAGCAGCTGAACCCACAGGAGAATGATGGTGCAGGGGGAAGGGGGACGGTTTCGACTGAACACCCTCAACACAAACTCAGAGAGTCAGTAACTGTCATTTAACCAACAGACCAAACCCTACCAAAACAAACCCAACCAAAACCAACCAAACCTTAAATCTTTACACGTCTCTTCACTGTAAAAAGTGTTTTGTTAGGGCTAGAATGATTAATCGTGCAAATGCGTGTTTTCTTAATGAATGAAATTTAATGAATTACAGTGAAATCATGGCACATCCAGAGGGCGCTCTTGTGCAGAAACGTCATTTGTGTCGCAGAAGAAAAACCATTACATACAAATGCTATTGCAGGTCACTCTTTGATCTTAAATTGTTTCAGTTTTTTTCACGTTAATAAATAATATTGTAAACGATCGTTTTTTACAAGTGTTGCTTTTACAAATGCATGTTATAAACAACTCAAACTCAGTGTGACTTTCAATTGACAAGGACGACATCTGATCAAAACGCCGTAGTACACGCACAAGCTGTGCACGACACAGAATCAGCCTTGCGATTCAGAATCGATTTCAGAATGTATGTTAAATCAACATATATTTTAATGTTACTTTAACTTAATTAAGTTAAACAATTTCAAGTTGTTTTTATAAGTTATGTCAACTTATCGCTGGTCAAAACTTAAACTAAAAGGTTGAATTGACTTGCAAAAGGAAGTTGCATTTTTTACAGTGCTGAGGTCTGGTGGCAATCCACAGAGCTGAACCTGATCAACTTTATTAAAGCAGATGAAAATATTACATTTACATTCATGCTGTTATCCAAAGTACAGTGTTCCCACTCTGTCAAATTCCCTGACTAAAAATCTGAAATATTTCCATGATCTTTGTCCGAGATGCTATGAGCCTGGATAATGTAGTGTACACCGTGAGTTTATAAATGAAATGAATAAACAGTGCAGCTCTTTAAATTGTTGTCAGCGGCGGCTCGGACTTGGAAACATACTCCTTAAGTCACAAGGTAACAATCGGATTACATTTTGTTAAATATAAACTCAAATTTAAAGCAACAAACAAACATCTTTGATATTGCATGACTTGGTACAAAATAATCCCAGACTTTCAAAGTCTGGAAAAGACCTCTTAAAATTCCATGATAATCCAGAAATTCCATGACCCGTGGGAATCCTGAAAGTAATTTACAGTGCAGGGATCAAACCCACAACATATTGTACAGCTCATGCAGTGTTTCTTCACTGAGCTACAGAAACAAATCCATGAAGTGTTTCATAAACAAACACAGAACTGATGAATGAATGAATAAATGAATGTTTAAAGTCTAGTCACAGAAATCATGTATTCAAAACTTCAGTGTAAATGAACACAGACTTATAACATTTCACCACAGTTATCACAGATCCTCATAAAGTCTGATAACTGCAGTGTCATAAAAATCAACAGCACTGCGGTTACTATAGTAAACAAATGATAATAAAGGAACAGACAGCAGATCAGATTCTTACCTCATACATCAGACACATAAAGATTTTAAACGCGTGCTCGCCCATTAAATGAGTTTAACCGCTGCTGTAACGCGTGAAGGAAATACATAAATCCGTCTAAATAAATACACATTTAATAAAGTCATTACCATGAACTGATATTCTCTATCTGTATATCATGATTCGGGTTGAGGTCCGCATGCGGCTGTACATGAATCAAAGATCCAGTCTGACTGAATATCTTACCTGCAGTCATAGACACGCGATATATTCCCAGAGAGACACGCGATATATTCCCACACATAGAGAGAGAGAGACACGCGTGTACATTAATCCCACAGCAGACAGGTTTGTGTGTGAAAAAGACGCGACAGCAGCAGCAGCGTTGCGTGACCGTGATCCACTCAAACTGACGAGCATCGCAACGCGACGCGGCGACAGAAACTCCTGCAGAGGGGGCGGAGCTGCATTACTAATGAGAGAGAGAGAGAGAGAGAGAGAGAGAGAGAGAGAGAGAGAGAGAGAGAGATTTATGATTTTGAACAGATTATTTCTCTGTGTAGACATCATGTTGTGTGTGTGTAATTCTGTGTCTATTTGGTTGATAAATGTCGATTGAAAAGCGCATTAGTGTTCAAGCAGACACTGTGATCAATAATCTGATCAATCCCATCACAGCAGCTTCATGTTCAATGTTATCTCACAGATCCTGGACTATGGGAATGGCTAGAATTCCAGACTTGCAATCTAAAAATTCCCTTCATTCCCTTTACATGAAAAGAGAACATGTCATGACATGTACACAAACAGACACACAATACAAACACACAACTGTGTTTCTTCACTGATGTATCTGAAATCCCATATCGCAAAAAATATATATTTTCACATATGATTTTAAATATATATCTCATGAAATATATTTTGAACATTTTTAATGATTTTTTTAAATATGTTGTTATATATTTAAAAAACAAACTTTATTAAAGCATTTCATGTCACATTATAAGAAAACTTTGTATGTTACAAACATGTAAACATAACAAGTTTCAAAAGATTCAAATTAAATATATTTTTAACAAAATTATACTTATAATTTATATTTTATACATTTTATACTTTATGCATTTATATAAACTTTTCTTTTTTATTTTTGCCAGGAAAAATATTTTTGTTTGCTGTATGGATTGTAAAATTAGAAAAAAAGTTCTATATTTTGACATACATTTTTTAATTAATGTTTAAAACATTATATTCATGTCGCATTGGAAGAAAAAATTAATGTTTATGTTACAAACCTGACATATTTCAAAAGGAAGTTTCAACTTCCAAAATATACTTTGTAAAATTAGATTGTATTCAGCATTTAAAATATATTTTGGCCAAGAATACATTTCTTGCCATATGTACAATAAGAAATGTATTTGTTTGTCATTGCAATACATTTTAAAATATATTTAGTTTTAACCTTCATATCAACATATATTTCCAAATTCCAAAATGTTAACATTTTTAATATAGCAGTGAGTTAATTAATAACTTCGGAATAAAGATGATTTGTATTATAAGAGATGACATGGAGACCCTCAGTATCTCAGATGTGTCTCCACTATGCTCAAACTGTGCTCAGAAGATATCAAAAACATATACTGTATATTTTTTTAAAGAAATACAGTATCTGAGACAAAGTCATTTTTAAATGAAATATAAGCAAATCTGGGCCTCCACTGAGTCTCATAAGCACACATTTGTACATCTATAGCAAACAAAACCCTTTTATTTTAAAGCGCAAGACAAATTTCTACACTATGGATGACTGCTCATGTTGTTTCATAGACATTGAAACCTGCTGAATCTCCTCACATTTCTTTCTTTCAGAAGTGCTCCTGTGACCTTTGCTCTGACCTGTGACCTTTGGGTTAATAATTCAGAAAGCCTCTCCTCTGTCTGCCATCTTTAGTTGATGGATATCACATCAGGTCTATAGTGAATCACAGGTGTGACAGAGAAATGACTCAAACTACACGACAGAGACAAACCTTCACTTCAACAATATATATCTCTGATCATTCAGCTGACAAAACTGCATTTCCCATCATGCCCTGTGGATTCAGATGTAATAAAACTCACAGATGAAAATTTTGCTGCATGGTTAATGTTAAAGAGGATTATTTGTAAAATTTTTACAAGTACATGACTTTACGGGTCCTGTTTTTCTTGTGTTTTTGAAGCTTTAACTGTGTTTACAGTGCGCAGTATAACATGTGTTTATGTTTTGTGTGAAAAAAACATTATTTTTGACACAATTTACTTATCTGTATAGTGCTGTTTTCACTGTCCTAAAAACAGGCTGATGTATTTCTTGTTATGGAGTCCCTCCTTCAGAAATACATATCGAGTTCTGATTGTGTAGTTTGTTTAGTGTGTTGTGATTCAATAGCAGCTTAGTTTAGCAGAGCCGTTTGAGCTTAGCTGGTTACTGGTGTATTCCTGTGGGTGGAGTTTAGTCAAAATTTCTTATATTGACGTCATATATCCAGGAAGTAAAGGACTGAAATCCAAACCAGCCATTTGCTGTAGTCCTTGAAAAGTGAATTCTGTTAAAGGAAATATATCGCTTGGCAGTGAACTTTGACCTTTATCATTTTGTAGGCATTATTTATGATATAACAGCAACATTACACACTAACTAAAGTTTGAAAATGGGATCAGGATAAACGGGACCTTTAATGTGCATCACATCAGACTTTCAAGTCATAATAATTTGTCAGTATGCAGCATTGTGGAGATAAATCACATTGTGAAAACTTTAAATCCCCTTTAACAGGACTGTCTTCACAACAGTATTTGACTGTTTTACTAAATTATGCTCTCTCTCTCTCTCTCTCTCTTTTTCAGAGATAGGTGAGATGAAGAGGTGTGTAAATGTTGGACTTTTGACCCATTAGTGTCTGATTCAGATGTTTCTGTTCTCTCTGAAGGTTTCACCCGCTGTGGGAAGACAACAGACGCCCATGGGAGTGTTTGTGATCTGTGGCTCTTTTGTTTAGTGAAACATCTTGTTTTGTAGCTGTCATGTGGAGTATAGGGAAGTCTGCAAGGTTTCAGGTGTCAGACTCTTAAAGGAACTTGAAGTGTTTGACAGAATCTATTGTGAGTATATAAGAGCATCAGTCAGTCGTCCTCTCATATCTGTGTTATTCTCACTGATAACTCAGATTCTCATTATTCTCATAAAACTCACTGCATTCAGAGACATTTTTATTTATAATAATCAGAAATTAAAAGTGCAGTACAATAAAGTATGATTACAGTAATATGAATGAGATTTATTTTTTTACATTGGGCTTTAATAAAAATGTTTTAATGGTATGAACCTATAAGCTTTTTATTCCTAATGGAAAGTGTAGATTTTTACTTATGCTGATATTGGAGTGAAGCACCCGACCTTCTGAAGGCTGTCAATAATTAAAAGCTCATGCTGGAGTGAGACAGAATCTAATACACACATACATACAGGCGCACACACAAACGCACACACACAGAATGCAAGTGTCACCTGATTCCTCTGTTGCCCATCTGGAGTGCTGTATGCAGCACATGTAAGTGATTATTTGTGAACATATTGCTGTGTAATGAAGAGTGCTGCTGCTGCTGCTGCTGTTTGTTTAATTCATGAACTTTTACTCTGAAGCTGAATATTCAGAGACTTTAAGAGATGTGCTCTCTTGACCTGAACAGCAGTCATCACCTTGTGTTTGTTGTGATAATAATAACATCTGTGTGCAGATATACAGTAGTAGATCTAAACACCAGACGTCTGTTAGATGCTCTTAACATCTGCTGTAAAACATCAACTGTGATGCTCGTATCAATGAAACACTGAGAAAAATTCACTTTCAGCAAATAAACTATAAATCAATCCTGCATACTAACTGATGTCCAATAAAATGCTCTATAGAGTGAAAACATCTGTGGGCCCCATTTTAACAATCTAAGTGCATTGCCAGTGTAATCTCAAATAATCATTTACAAATATGCAAGAAATAGTTTGTACTTTAAAAATACTTTATTTGTAACAAACAGGAGATAAAGAATTTACAAATGTGCCAAAACATTTCAACACCCTTCATATTTTATTCTTCTTCCGGTCTCTGTTTGTTTGATGATCTGACTAGTGGCTAAACTGAATTCAGGGGGGCCCCAGTTTTATGACATTTTATAAAATACATTCATTTATCATGAATTCTGTGTAATTAAACCTAAAATAAATAAGGCTACTAACCAACAGCACTATTTTGTATAACTTAATATGTTTTGTTTAATTAAAATGTTAAATTTTAGAACAGTTTTTTTGTCATAAATTTTCTTTGGGGGGCCGCAAAGGAATGCACCGTACACAAGGGGGGCCGCAGGCTGAAAAAGTTTGAGAACCACTGTACTATGATATGTCTATGTCCACTTCTATTTTATGTCTATGTCTAATTCTATTCTATGATATGTATATGTCTACTTCTATTTTATGTCTATGTCTATTCTATTCTATTATGTGATATGTCTATGTCTACTTCTATGTTATGTCTATGTCTATGCCTAATTCTATTCTATGTATATGTCTACTTCTATTTTATGTCTATGTCTATGCCTATTCTATTCTATTATGTGATATGTATATGTCTATTTCTATTTTATGTCTATGCCTATTCTATTCTATTATATGTCTATGTCTATGTCTACTTCTATTTTATGTCTATGTCTATTCTATTCTATGTCTACTTCTATTTTATGTCTATGCTTATTCTATTCTATTTTATGTCTATTCTATTCTATTGTGTGATGTTTCATCCAGAAGGTTTAGCTGCTGTTTGGTTTAGTTGATTGATAAAACAGCTCCCTCAGATAGTTTGAGTCTGACAGGGAGGGGTTATAAAGGTGGGCGGGGTCTGGTATGTTACCATGGGAGCAGTGTGTTTACATTTGAGGGTGGGCGGAGTGAAAATATTTTGTTAAGTTATTTAATGCAGAAATAATCTAAAACAAACATACCTGACTTAGTTAATGTGAATTTTCATTGACATCAGAACGGGATGTTTTATCAGATTCAGATCATTTCTAGAGATGATTTCATACACAGAGTATCTCAATGCATTCATACGGCACGCTCAAACACGCTCGCTCTCTCTGGTATGTTCATAATGAAATAAACTCCATTCATGGTTTGAAAAGATTATAACTGTGATCATCAACATACACTGTGAGAGTGAAGAAATATACAATATACAAATACTGCGTTTGTAAGAGAAATAACCAAACATCATGACTGATTAAAGAAATATAATATAACACAAAAGTCAAAAAAAATCATGCATAGGTTATTATTCTTGTTTTCAACATCTATTAAGACACATCAGATGATCTACATCAATTCATTCACACTGATTCATCCAGGACACAAACACATCAGCTGACATCTGTCATCCCCATCAATCACAGTTAATGGATTCAACAGAAGATCTCTCTGTTCAGAAGAAGAGCGACAGACAGGACTGGAGGCTTTTACTTCAGACTGACTCCACACTTTTACTGGGGTAAACACACGAGATTTCTACCTTATAGAGTTCATATGTCATTTCATATTTAATAAGTTATCAGACAGATGCTTTGATCTTACAGTGTCTTACAGTGAGGAGAATTCAAACTCGAGATGCAACAACAACATGAAAATAATAAACATGTGAATCATTCAGTATGATTGTGTCTGATTTGTGTTTATAAATGAGTTGTTATATATTATAAATTCATTGCGATGCTAAATCTTATCAACCGATCTACTCTCAGCAGATTTAACAGTGATGTGAACTATCTGTCAGTGTGAATTGAGTAATAATATAGTTGATTTTAACTTAACGTCATGTCTCAGTTTTAGTATCACCAGATAAAGATGAAGCAAGTAACAACTGGAATGAAGTATAAAAAACCCTCAAAGAATTCAGATTACGTACACACAAAGCATCTTTATATAGTGTGTGTAATAGTTTCATACCTACAGGCAAACAAAATACATCAGACATATTTAAAGACATCTGACAAACCTTCAATGTGGTCCTTACTAAACATGACACACACACACACACACCAGCTGTATAGTTTAAAGCCTTTGATACAAAACTATCATTTATACCACGGGTCTGTTGAATGCTGTATTCTGATTGGTTGAGAAATGTTCCATGGGTGTTGATTATTTTTCTATAAATGCACACCTGACCTGTCAAATATCTTAAAATAACCACAAGAGCAATGTCTATGGTAACCAATGGTATGTAAGGAATAATTGATGATGTGATGTTGAATTATAAGAAAATAATCCAGTCGAATAATTCAAAGGACCAAGAGTCAATTATTCCTCTTATACGATGGTAACCACAAACATTGTTCTTGTGCCTATTTTTAAGACATTTTAAAGGTCAGGTGTGCGGTTATTGAAAAATAATCAACACCCATGGAACATTTCTCAACCAATCAGAATACAGCATTCGACAGACTCGTGGTATAAAAGAGGAATAATTGACTCAGGTAATTATTTAAAATTAATGCACACCCACGGTCCAATGGCATTACCACCTTGAGTGTGCAATATTTAGCAATAATTCAACGGCCCGTCATCAATTATTCCTTACATCATATATCAATTAATACTCACATGTGTCTTTTCAAAGAGAAATAACAAACCAATCAATCTGACTGACAGAATAGAGAATAAAGATGAACACATAAATCTATGCACAGCAGGGTCAAAATTTGGGAGAAATATACTGTATGTAAATGTTTGATGTGCTTGTAATATTTATACTGTAAATGAAATGGGTCAGTGTGTTAAATATGACAGCAGTATATAAACATCAGCTAAAACCTGAACTATAGGAAATACAGGAGAGACGAGCTCAGCAAAACAACATATTTATTTATATTAAACTACACATTAATGCTGAGCAGGTGAAACATAAACTGCAGTTTCTGCATCTTTTCTCTGGATCGCATTTGCAGGGGCAGGCAGAATCTGCAGACCTTTTTGCTTTTTCTGCAGAATGATTTTAAATGTTTTAAAAATATATTAGAGAATTTAAGATGTTAATTACAAAATTGCATGTAAAGAATGACTTTTTAAAGGCTTACAATGAAAATGAATACACCAAACCAATGAGTCCTCTGAATTGAACTGGATTAACATGAACCAGATAATGTGCATGTCAAGATTGAAATATATTTTTTGTACATAAAATGACATATATTATTGTTTATAGTGTTGAATAAAAAAAGCTTGTGTTATGTTCCTATAGCGAAATAAGCATGAAGATAATTTCATCATTTTGACAAGGAAATGTACACTTTATATTAAACATAACACGAGCATTTGTCTTATAAATGGATTTAAAATAATCATGTGCTGATTGCTGACCGTTACGTCACATAGACGACAGAGTCAAGTGACATCTCCATTATTCATGTAAATCTGCGGGTGTGATTTTGTTTGGGCCCGCAAATTTGCTCCATATTTCATGTGAGAAGGAGTACAAGTTTGTTTCTTATTAAAAACAGTGAATATTTCTTTAAAGATCACTGCATAGTTGTGTTATTATCCTCACTATAGACAGACAGTGATGAAGATTTAATGAGAAACAGATCAGTGTGTAGAGTCTAATAAAATGTTCATGTGTTGACAGAAGAGGCTATATACAGTAACTTCCTGTTTCCTTCTGAGCGCGCTCACTACACTGATATATATATAAACTGTGTGCTTTAATTTGTCTCTATATTGAGTCATGTGATGGTTCTTCATGAGTATATTGTGTGATATGAAACACTAAAAGTCTTTAATGAAGACTTGTAACGGATGTGAAAATATGATGACATTTGTATTTTGTGTTAAAAAAAATAATTTCACCTAACATCTGAAGTAAGCTACTTACATTAATTTCCACTGGGCTGCAGGTCAGCAGTGCCAAGGTCAAAATAAAGTGTTGTGACGAGAGAGAGAGAGGAAGAATAAAAACAGCTCCTCTGGACCGAAAACAATGAGAAGAGAAGTCACACTTCCTGTCCTCCATCTGCTACTTCCTGTTACTTGACAAAGATAACTCAGCACAACTCAAGATAGAGTCACAATAATCTGGACTAGAGTCCCTGTATAAGATGAAAACATGTCTGATGTTTTATATAATGACTAACTCATATTCATTGTCTGTCAGACTGATAAACGCTGGCAGATGCCGTACGGATCACTCGTTCAGGTCAGCAGGAGATGATTCCCACATTCCAAAGAAAGTCAATGAGAGCGGTATTCCTCAGAAGTCTGTAATAAATCATGTAGATTAAGAGACAGATGATCACTGTTTACTGTTCCTAACATCTTTGACTCTGACTGAAAGAAAAGATGAACAGACACAGAGAGAGAGAAAAAAGGTTTAGATCAAATATACATCATAAACTGAACATGTACTGAACTGATCTGGAATCTGGTCATCTTCTCTCATTATTTAAAGGCGGAGTCCACGATGCTTGAAAGCCAGTGTTGACACTTGAAATCACCTAAACAAACACGCCCCCACCCCAATAGAATCTGGACCTTCTGTTGATAGACCCGCCCCACACATACGCAACCCGGCATTTGATTTGATTTGATTGGCTATAAGTGTGTTTTGGTAGTCGACCCGTCTTCTTTTCCAAAGCGTTTTTCAAACATCGTGGACTCCGCCTTTAAACAGAAACATCAGATTTCTGGCCTTTCTTTAGTCAGATATATAGAGTATGCTGGAAAGACAAACAGGATCAGAGAAAGTTTGTGATGATATTCAGTATAAACATGAATGGGGCAGGTGAATAACATGAAGGCTAGTTTACATTATTTGGAGGAAGGTAAACATGAAATCAAAGATGAAATCAAAGCTCATTATTATTGGATCAATACTAGTTATGTACAACAGTGGTTCTCAAACTGGGGTCCGGGGCCCCCAGGGGGGCCGCGAGATGGTGCCAGGGGGGCCCCAGTTTTATGACATTTTATTAAATACATTCATTTATCATGAATTCTGTGTATTTAAACCTAACAAAAATAAGGCTACTAACCAATAGCATTACTTTGTATAACTTAATATGTTTTGTTTAATTAAAATGTTAAATTTTAGAGCAGTTTTTTGTCATACATTTTCTTTGGGGGGGGGGGGGGCAAAAGGAATGCACCATACACAAGGGGGGCCGCACATGGAAAAAGATTGAGAACCACTGATGTACAACATTCATTCATGACAGTATGAATCAATGAAACACATTTAAGAATGAATATTAAACATCAGATCATAGTTGAAATCCTCCACACATCCAAAAATGAAAATTCTGTCATCATTTTCTCATCCATATGTTGTTCTTACCCTGTATGAATTACTTTTTTTCTGATGAACACAAAATAAGATATTTTTAATACATGATGGTAAGCACCACACAGCTGATTGTATTCATTGACTTCCATAGTAGAAAAAACAAATACGATGGAATTCAATGAGTACGTCAACTGTGTGCTTATCATCATTCATCAAAATATCTTTTTCATCATTAATTACAATACTTCCATAATATTTGTTTTTCCTACTATGAAAGTCAATGGTTACCATCAGCTGTGTACTTCATAAGAAAAAATAAATTCATACAGGTTTACAGCAACATGAGGAGCAGAAAATGATGACAGAGTTTAAATTTTTGGGTGAACTATCCTTTTAATGAACATATTATAAACCCTGAGGATTAAATCAAAGTGTCTGATTGATTCTGGTCATATTATAGACACAGATAAAGCATTAATGTATTTGAATAAAAGTGTCTACTAAAATGATTAAATGTGATTTGATCTTACTGTCAGTGAGATCTGTGATGGTCCAGTTTTAAAGCCTTTGCTTTTGTCATTGTGAATTGGATATTCACCTGCTGATGTTCAGTAACTAGACAAAGGGATTTTTATTGATTTCTTTATAAACACAGCATTAAGTAAATGTAAAGAGAGGCCATTAAAGGTCTTGCTGTACTTTAACAACGCTTACAGCCGCACTAATGGAAAATCACATCATCAATGTAAATCTAGCTGAAATCCTCTGATCACTCAGTAAAGTAACATCACATCTCTTCCCATCATGATGTGAGATTTATTCATGTGTGTATCACAAACACGACTGAATGAAATACACACTGACAGCTTTCATCAAATAAACACCACAGAAGAAAAGGGTTTATATTCATATGAGCTTCAGCTACAATTCATTAACATTCATAATCAAATCATCAATCCTCCAGATGCCTTGCTTTCATCCGTACAGGAAACAAACAGAGCTTTTGTGTGTATGATGTCTGTCTAATGAATTTGATGATTCTCAGTGTAAATCATGTTTAAAAACAGAGTAATATGTGTTGTCACACAGCAGTATAACTGTGATGAAAGTGATTCAGGAGTCTGTAGGGTTTGTTTTTTAAGTTAGAACCAATTTGTGACTGTGGTGCCATTCATGAAGGTCAACAGGCTCAAACCTTCTCATCGAGCCGGAAAACTGAATGACCAAATGTTCATCAGGAGCCAGAAACCCAAGAGCAATTATGGATTTAAGCTCAAGATCTCCTAATCGCTGTCACAAGATATCTTACAGAAGAAACAACACTACATCATTCAGATTAATGTTAAGGGCTTAATAAAAGTTGAACTGTAGAAATCTGTGCCATACTGCCCATTAACACACGTCTGCCATCTGTATTGCGTTTCATCCAGATATAAAAGTGTTAACACTGTATATTCCAGCAAAGACATTTAAGCAATTTTCTGAATCATGTATTTTTAAGTAATACAGTATGTACAGAAACTAATGGATGTCTCAGCTAGGTCATTTCGGGTATCCTGGAGAGGTGACGTTTCCGAACCCCAACGTCTCGATACCGGGGTGCCTCAAGGCTCTGTGCTTGGACCGCTGCTCTTTTCGATATACATGACATCCCTGGGCTCTGTCATTTGAAAACATGGCGTTTCCTACCACTGCTATGCGGACGACGCTCAACTCCACTTGTCATTCCACCCTGAGGATCCCACGGTTTCTGCACGCATCTTGGCATGCCTGAGGGACATCTCACTCTGGATGAAGGATCACCATCTCCAGCTTAACCTTGCGAAGACAGAACTGCTTCTCATATCATCTGAACCAAAGATTCAGCACAACCTCTCCATTCAGCTAGGTTCCTCGACCATCACGCCTTCCAGGATGGCCAAAAACCTGGGAGTGGTCATTGATGATCGGCTTAGCTTCACGGAGCATGTTGCCAGCAAATATGTGTTTTAATAACATATATGACATTATATTTACAAATAATTCAACCAAATAGTTTGAATGTCTTATCCTAAAACAGAAAGTAAACTGGTTTTTTTGGCGGGAGGCCTGCATTCATTAAAAATTAGCAAATAAATGATTTTAAATCAATATTTTATGTTCCTTACCTTACTTATGAGGTAAATAACCACATAATAAGCATAATAATGTACAGACAGCAGATTGTTATCGCAGAAATAAACCCCTTCAGTGTCATACAAGACCCTCCACTTCATGTAAGGTCCTGATCACACTGTCAGAGATTATTTCTGAAATAACAACCTGAGGCATATACATTATCCCTTACTTGTTAACATGTTAACATGTATTTAATCTGTTGAAGAGACATCCAATGACACTGGTAAATTTATACTTTAGCTCAGAATGAAGAAGATAAATGAGATCTAGACTGAATCTGTTCACAATCAAATAAACACACACACAGTAACTGTGAGATGAAAACACAATACTGTACCTCAGGATTCAAAAGTGTACCTGACAAACCTGTTATAAGACAACATGTGTTTGACTTTATCCACTGACAGATGGACTGACTCAAAACTCTGACTGAACACATAATAAAAACTGGATGAGAATATATGTTTCACATGTACACTACATGAAGACTCTCAGAGAGCGATATATTAAATCAGGAGGATCATGTTGTTACAGACTCAAAGCCTACAAAGAAAATAAAGATAACAGAGTGACTGTGTGTGAGAAGAGATTTAGTGTTAGATAAGAGACAGAGAGAAAGAGATAAATGAATATACAGAGAGAAATTCCCCCATTACTGTATACTGTGCCCTCATCATCACACAATCTCACTGTGTGTAAACACGTCTGTACTGGAAAGCACTCGACACACACGAGGAATCAAAACGCCACGGGCAGGTTTTCAGAAATACTGTATTACACGTGTAAAACATTCAGACTGACAACTTTAATACAAAGAGAAAGAGAGAAGTAGAGCAAAAAACTACACTCATAAGATAAAAGATCATACTGTGATCATCTATCACAAACCTCTTACATCATTTATATCAGCTGCAATCCCACAATAACTCTCATCAACTTTAGACATTCATTTAGCCCTTGTGCATTCTTAATGTTAATGGTGCCACATGGTGATCAACAGTAAAGATGACACATTTTAACTCTTTGCAACACGAAAAACTACAAACAATCAATATTGCATGATTATATGATGTCATGGCTTTGCAATCAAAAAATATTGTCATAATGGAAGTCAATGGGGCAAAAACAGTAAATGAGGGAGGAAAAAATAAATCTGATGTTGCACAAAAATTAACAATGCATCAAAGCCAATGTTTTTATCTTTGACACTCCCAAGACTGTGACAAACGTTTTAAAAAATCCAGCCCACAATCACTTTTAATATTGTAAATAAGTCATTTTATGTGCTTTTCCACAAATCAGTGACATCACTTGAAAGAGTTAAAATGGAATTTTTGTAAGCATTTAGTAGTTTTGATCAGGACTGCGGTTGACCAACACAAAAGGGTAATGAATTTGCCCACAGTGTATTGTTGAGTCTTAATTTTTTTTTAAAGCATTTTCCACAAATATGTGTATTTATATCTCAATATAAATATATCTCAATATAGGAGTGGTCACCAACAATCCTTCCATTTCCTGAAACACAGACAAAGTTGTGGCCAAATTAAAAGACTCAAAAGCACCCCATAGTGAATGAAAACATCTCCAACAATGATGCTTAAGCCCTTCAGGAAAATACACGGATAATGTGTTCTGGGATTTGTCCTGGAATCTATGAGTGCATTCACACACAACCCATAAAGATCCTATAAAGACAAGTGTGCCATCAGGTGTGTATGTGGTGTAATGTAACTTTAATCGATCACTCAGTTGAAGCATCTGCATTTTTCCCATAGCTCATTTGCATGATCTTCCATTAGGGTGATGAATGATCTCTGATAGTGAGGAGCTCCCTGATCACTGCTTCATTCCAGTTTACAGACATTTATTTCATAAAACACATTCATCTGCATTTAAAACCCAAAGAGCTGAATGACTACAACACACCCCTTACAGGATAGTTCATGGTTCACAGAAAGGAGTCTATGAGGGCAGAGATCAACCGACTGTGTGAAATGGGTTACAGAGAGGTTCAGTGTGGACTGTTGGTGTGTTTAGAGTCGTATAAGCATTCTTTACATTTCACTACTCTAGAAAAGCACATCAGTGTCTGGTCAATATAATCCTAAACAACTGGGCTTCCTAAAGAACTAGTCAACTAGTCATTTTTGAAAATATGTAGTTTTGCCCCTCCCTACAGAAATGATGTCACTTTCTGTCTCTGTGACCAGCCAACCATTCTGACTATAATCCCAGAACAGTGGAGACTGAAGTCCAAACCACATAAACAGATGCATGATGGGATTTGGGTGTAGATTGACACATGACCCACTCTTCGTTCACTTCCTGTTATTTAAAAAAAATCCACAGCAATCTTTACATCATTTCCTTCCTCTACACAATTAACTGCGTGACTTCTATCCAAGGTGAAAAGATGTTTGTGCTCAGGGATTGAGGTGAAATCGTATCTTGATGTCGGATGCGCCTCGGACACGGTCTGATTATAGAACAGGACGTAAACTAAAGACTCAGACAGGAAACCACGGAGGGAAAAACCAGCTCATATCAGCTTACACTACATCTAACCCTCAGGATCGTTTTTAGGATTGACTTCAGCCCTAACATGACCATACAGTAGTTATCTTACATTGTACACCAAACTGTGAACACTGGAGGAGAAAGAAATGAGATCTAAAGAGAAGAAGTTGTTTCCTGTAGCCTAATGTGACAATGAAATGATTTTATATTTCAAATCTTACCCAGCCAATGGATTTCTCAAGAGAAGAAGAGAAAGATTATTAATAAAGATTTCTCAAGGTAAACTCCCTGACTCGTGGTTTCACGACTCTCAGGAAGAATTACTGGAAAGAGTTTCCACCGCACCGCTCTTTTGTGTAGACCTGAAGAGAGAGCATTGAGTGCTTGTGTTGTATCTGATAACACACAAACCTCGAGGCTATAATCACCAGAACACAACACAAACCCTCACAGCTCTGACACACAAACATTTGGGTTTGTTTGCTGGGTTTTCTCTGGACGAAGCTCTCTGCTAAACCACAGAAACATCTGAAAATAACCATCCAATCCACAAACAAACTAACACACTTCCCCTTCTCTCTCTCTCTCTCTCTCTCTCTCTCTCTCTCTCTCTCTCTCTCTCTCTCTCTCTCTCTCTCTCTCTCTCTCTCTCTCATTGTTTGTTTAAAGTTGTTGGGTCTTTGGTGCACCTGCAGAACATAAATCTAAAGTCAGTGAGTGATCTTTAACCAGCACAGACTTCAGATGTAAGGCTTTGGTTTTTTACTGGTTTTGGATCAGGACCACCTCAGGACAGCTCTTGAGAAAGAACACACATGACATTAACTCTCATCTCAGCCCTTCAAGATTGAATCGAAAACACAGAAAGATCATTTTCATTAAAAGTCAGTCGATAAAAAAACTAGCATGCATTTTTCTGCTGATCTAGATTGATTTATCCTGGTCTAGATTGATTTATATATCTCTGGTACTGGTCTGCATTGATTTATACTGGTCTAGATTTATTTTTCCTGGTCTGGAAATGTTCTAGATTGATTTATACTTGTCTGGTAGTAGTCAATATTGATTTATCCTGGTCTAGTACTGGTCTAGATTGATTTATATATGTCTGGTACTGGTCTAGATTACTATATTCTGGTCTGGTACTGGTCTAGATTTATTTTTCCTGGTCTGGAAATGTTCTAGATTGATTTATACTTGTCTGGTAGTAGTCAATATTGATTTATGCTGATCTGGTTGGTCTAGATTGATTTATTCTGGTCCCTTTGGTTAGTTGTGTATTTCTGGTCTATTGGCAGAGCAATAATTTGAGGAGAATCTAGGTTATGAAGGTAGTTAAACATTCCCCAAGCATAGTTACCCGAAGATAAATTTATGTTTTTTCTTGTTAAAAGCTACAAGGAAACTCTATAACACGTGTGACAGGGAAGAAAGATCAGTCTGTGTTCATACAAGAGTTTACATGCATTGCATCTCAGAGCAAAATGTCTGTAGATTTTGCATTTAAAAAACAAAAACACTTTCAAACCAACCCAACAAACTGAATAGCGCTGGACACTTCAGGGGAATGAAGATTTAACCGACAAACTTACAAAGTTCTCCATCTGTAAAAGAGGCCATTCTGTCTCTGAGCTAATGACCTTCATTCTGGAAAACTCAGGAACTGAGCGGGAAATTAGACATGCAACATTGAAAAGAAAGAATGAAAGCAGACAGATGAATAAGTTCTGACCTCCTGTCTTGCTGGAGCTTTTAAAGGACCATGGTCACATTTAGAGCAGAAAGCCTCCTCTGATCCTCGGATTCAGGTGAAATTCCTACATTCTTTGGTTTAGACAGACATACAGTAATGCGTCTTTCTTTTCTGCTTCCTGTAACGACACAAAAACAGAAATATTACAGACTTTACACATTTCTGTAGATCCAAAAATCAATCATCTATAGTTATGTAAATGTTGAGTTTTTTTTAACCCTCCGAGTCCTCAGTGTTAATCTTTAGCATGCAGTGTTTGTGTTACACACATGAATGAATCCTCACATCATGTGATCTTGAGGAGAAATGTATTACACTCTTAAAAATAAAGGTTTTTCACAGCAATGCCATAGAAGAACCTTTTTTTTTGCTTTATATAATCTGAAGTACCCTTTGTGAAACAAAACGTAAAGGTTCTTTATGGAACCATTCAGTCAGAAATATGACATTGTGTAGCACCTTTATTCTTTAAAATTTTATCTGATAGATGCCATAGATCCCCAAGGAACCTAGCAACCACATACAACACCATAGCAACCACATAAGAATGGCTGTTTATTAATTCCAAGAACACAAAGAACGAACTTGCGTTCTCGTGGACATCGGTCTTGCCAGGTGACCTTGGAAGAACTCAAGAAGGTCGCAGGAACACAGAACGCACTTGTGAGAATTGAGATGTGTGCGATCTTCCTGTTGGTCACCTGACCTGCGCCATTGTGTTGCACAAGGACACAAGATCGCAACAACAGCCTGTGATGGTGAAAGCTGTCACTCAAACTTGTATTAAATCAAATCTAATACTAAAAATAATTACTGCTACACAACATACACCATCTGATTTGTCAAATTATGTCCCAGTTTAAAATGACAAACTAGATTTAAAAAAAAGAAGGTTTTGTTGAGTCAGTGACTGCCTCTAATGAGGTTAATGTCTCCTCCTGACAGTGACCTCTGGGCTAAAGGTCACACATGTGACACTCAGGCATGTTCAGATGTGGCTGACATCATGTGACCTCTCTCACATGTGTGTTGACCTCTGAGTGCACACCTGATCTAAGGTCAGATCACAGAACTGAAGCACAGCGTTTTTAAATCAATGTTGTCAGAAACATGTCACATGATTGTGTAACTTCCAATAACGTTACATTATGTGCATTACCTTTGTTATGAAAGAATAATAAACAAACAAACAAAAAACACACAACACATCTTTCTATGACACTGAATTCAAACAACAAAACACACAGCAGGATTTCTGCAGTTATGAATGAGAATGAATCAAAGTTTGATCAACTTTTATTAATTATTAACATTTATATCACGGGTCTGTTGAATGCTTTATTCTGATTGGTTGAGAAATGTTTTACAGGTATGCATTCTTTTTCTATAAATGGACACCTGACCTGTCAAATGTCTTAAAATAACCACCAGAGCAATGTCTGTGGTAACTGTGATATAAGAGGAATAATTGGTCCTTTGAATTATTTGAAAATAATACACTTCTGCGTTGTGCCGCATTACCACCTTGCGTGTGCATTATTTTTGAATATGTCAATGGCCCATCGTCAATTATTCCAGTAAACAACCACAAAGTCTTCAGTAAATCTTAAGTGAATTATTTCCCAACACTGACTGTTAAACTGAAAGCTGTGAAGATCACACCAGAGCCATGTGAGAAACTACTGATGTTGTGCAGTCACAGATGTGCTAAAGTCATTTAAAACAAAGTCATCTACACTTCTTACTCAACCTTAACCACAAAACTTTTTCTTGTAGGGGCGGTTTCACCGACAAGGTTTAGATTAATCCAGGACTATGCTTTAGTCACCTTGATGAGCTGCTTCAACTGGGTTTAATAGGGGTTGTCATAACATTATAACCCTGCTTCATTTCACACTGCGTGCATTTGGCACTGCAATGCAGGGTTAAGCCCACAAAAGCAGGGATAGCAGGGTTTTATAACCCTGGGTTAATTTCAGGGATAACCCTGCTTCTAAATAACCCTGGGTTAATTTCAGGGATAACCCTGCTTCTAAATAGCCCTGGGTTAATTTCAGGGATAACCCTGCTTCTAAATAGCCCTGGGTTAATTTCAGGGGTAACCCTGCTTCTAAATAACCCTGGGTTAATTTCAGGGATAACCCTGCTTCTAAATAGCCCTGGGTTAATTTCAGGGGTAACCCTGCTTCTAAATAGCCCTGGGTTAATTTCAGGGATAACCCTGCTTCTAAATAGCCCTGGGTTAATTTCAGGGATACCCCCGCTTCTAAATAACCCTGGGTTAATTTCAGGGATAACCCTGCTTCTAAATAGCCCTGGGTTAATTTCAGGGTTAACCCTGCTTCTAAATTACCATGGGTTAATTTCAGGGATACCCCCGCTTCGAAATAGCCCTGGGTTAATTTCAGGGAAAACCCCGCTTCTAAATAGCCCTGGGTTAATTTCAGGGATAACCCTGCTTCTAAATAGCCCTGGGTTAATTTCAGGGATAACCCTGCTTCTAAATAGCCCTGGGTTAATTTCAGGGAAAACCCCGCTTCTAAATAGCCCTGGGTTAATTTCAGGGATAACCCTGCTTCTAAATAGCCCTGGGTTAATTTCAGGGATAACCCTGCTTCTAAATAGCACTGGGTTAATTTCAGGGATAACCCTGCTTCTAAATAGCCCTGGGTTAATTTTAGGGATAACCCTGCTTCTAAATAGCCCTGGGTTAATTTCAGGGAAAACCCAGCTTCTAAATAACCCTGGGTTAATTTCAGGGATAACCCCGCTTCTAAATAGCCCTGGGTTAATTTCAGGGATACCCCCGCTTCTAAATACCCCTGGGTAAATTTCAGGGATACCCCCGCTTCTAAATAACCCTTGGTAAATTTCAGGGATACCCCCGCTTCTAAATAGCACTGGGTTAATTTCAGGGATAACCCCGCTTCTAAATATCCCTGGGTTAATTTCAGGAATAACCCCGCTTTTAACCTAGGGTTAAAAACAGGGTTTAAAACGAAGTTAACCCAGGGTTAAACACAGTGTGAAAAGCCTTAGAGGTAATATTTCTGGTTTGAATTTAAAAATTAAGTTCTTTTTTTAGATAATCTAGTGTGACAATTTACCCACCGATGGGGCAAATTGTCACAAGTGACCCTGCTTCTAAATAGCCCTGGGTTAATTTCAGGGATAACCCTGCTTCGAAATAGCCCTGGGTTAATTTCAGGGAAAACCCAGCTTCTAAATAACCCTGGGTTAATTTCAGGGATAACCCCGCTTCTAAATAGCCCTGGGTTAATTTCAGGGATAACCCTGCTTCTAAATAGCCCTGGGTTAATTTCAGGGATAACCCTGCTTCTAAATAGCCCTGGGTTAATTTCAGGGATAACCCTGCTTCTAAATAGCCCTGGGTTAATTTCAGGGATAACCCTGCTTCTAAATAGCCCTGGGTTAATTTCAGGGATAACCCTGCTTCTAAATAGCCCTGGGTTAATTTCAGGGATAACCCTGCTTCTAAATAGCCCTGGGTTAATTTCAGGGATAACCCTGCTTCTAAATAGCCCTGGGTTAATTTCAGGGATAACCCCGCTTCTAAATAGCACTGGGTTAATTTCAGGAATAACCCCGCTTTTAACCTAGGGTTAAAAACAGGGTTTAAAACGAAGTTAACCCAGGGTTAAACACAGTGTGAAAAGCCTTAGAGTTAATATTTCTGGTTTGAATTTAAAAATTAAGTTCTTTTTTTAGATAATCTAGTGTGACAATTTACCCACCGATGGGGCAAATTGTCACAAGTGAACACTCTTTATTCATTAGTCTACAACTCTGTAATGAGATAAGACATGAAAATGTAATGAATACAACAAGACTTCCTTCATTCATTGGGTATGAGATTTATATAACATTGTGATATATTGTGCTCAGTAAATGTTAGAAAGTGTCAAAAGTGTGACAACTTACCCCGCTCTACACTGCTTTATAATGCTGCAGAAAAGTGAAAAAATACAACACAATACCACAACATTCAGCTCCTGCTATAAGAAACAACACAAGTGTTATTGTGTAGCACAGGATTACTGTATCATGACACACACTGACAAATTACTAAGAAAATATTCGTAAGAGATGACTCAATAAGTCCTAAACTACAGTAACACTGTCCCAAACTGAAGTCCTGCTTCTTTCCCATAAACATAAAGACCTGCGTGTGTGTGTGTGTGTGTGTGTGTGTGTGTGTGTGTGTGTGTGTCTGTGTGTGTGTGTGCGTGTGTGCGTGTGTGTGTGTGTGTGTGTGTGTGTGTGTGTGTGTGTGTGTGTGATATTATCTTAAAAGTAAAAGAAACTGGTGAGATGGAGATGTATTTTTTTAGAAGTGATTTATGTGATGTCACATCGGGTGGTTTAGATCTCAGGAAAAGGGTGGTATGGTTTGTGTAGGTGCTCATTAAACTGATCTTCCAACGTGTCTAGTAACAAGCAGGAAATAACAAGATTCCGGTCTTTACTCCTTCCAGTTGGGAAACTTTTCTGCTTCTGGAACTCAAGACTGACCAATCATTTAGTTAACTTACATTATGGACACTATGTTTTAAAGATATAATGACAGGGATAAGTTAATCTTCAACTGACACACACACACACACAAACAGCAGTGTTAAACATGTAGATGTGCTGTGGTTTTATAGATGTTCTGTTATTAACCAGTAAACATTACTTTAGATCTCTAGCACCACTGTGTGGTCATTGATATGAGTGTTTCATCTGTAAAGGTGTGGGACATTTCTAAAGCAGTGAAATCATTTTGTTTCTAATGCCTGCTAAAAAAAACAATAGAAACCATTACAGATATTCTATTGGTTGTAATGGAAACTATAATGGTCTGTGGTGTTGGGTTCTATTGGTGGGTGCATTAAATCCTAGAATATGTCACAAAACACACTAAAAAAGTGATTTTGAAGTAGTTTTAATGTAAAAGCTAATGGTTCCTATTGGTATTTTTATGGAAACCAGTATAATCTGTGATGGTTTCTATTGTTTTTTATAAGAGGTTTGTGTAAGATAATGATTGTAAAAAAAAATCAAACGTGCTGTTAGACACGCGTGTGCCTGTGATTTTTAATGGATATTGCGCTTTATTTTTGCTTGATCAGTGTTGTTTTCTCATAAATATATGCCACTTCATTATATAAGACATGGCCACCTCAAATCAGTATTTAAACTCTTCAGATGATGAGTTAACTAGTTAATCATTTAATTGATGGTTTTTACCTGCTGTAGCTTTTCCATTTGTTAGCGATGACTTTCGCAATGGCGCCATCTTGAGGAACATAATGACTGAAGCCCATCAACGGTCAGCAGGTGTCGCTGCGCGGGAATTTTGGACCGTTGCAGTTATTAAATTAAAGGGATAGTTCACCCAAAAATGAAAATTCTGTCATCATTTACCCACACTCATCACATTAATGAGGGGGTATTTCTAGGTCAGAAGATTGTATTCATAACCTACTTTAACCTATTATAACCTAGATAACCTATTATGCATTGTTTTTAAATAATTTAATATGTTTTTGTGTGAAACGCAATTATTTTTTAGTACATTTTATAATAAACATATTTGTCGCCATGTTTGTGTTTAATGCGCACGAATGCAGAGCCACACAGCACCGCTGCTGTTGGTCCAATAAAAAATATATATATTTCAAAATATACAAAAAATGGCCAAAAAATATATTTGCTGAATATTTGGAATATAGTTACAAAAATATATTTTTTACCTATATATTTTTTGGCCTTTTTTGTATATTTTGAAAAATATTCTAAAAATAAATAAATTTTAAAGCCTTAAAAAATATATTTATTCCTCCATATATTTCAATTAAGGAAATATGTTCATGTCGCATTGAAGGAAAAACTATGTTAAAAATATACTTTAATATACTTTATATAAAACTTGTATTAAGCATATATTTAAAATAATTTTTGGCCAGAGAAATTTATTTTTCTTTTACCGTATGGGGTAAAACATCATTATTTGCCAGGTCCTTTCTGAATTGGGCTTCTTGTTAAGTGTTTCAGCAAGTTGATGTTTTTTCTGCTGGTTAGAGATAAATGACGACACGCCGTTGAATTAATAGAAAATAATAAACACCCAAAGTGGTAATGTGGCACAACGCGAAGTGGATTTACAGCACGGGTGTGCATGATTTTCTATAGGGGGCGTGCACACCAACGCTTTTACGCCCGCGGCCGGCGCATGTTTTCAATTGTTTCCAATGGAAGCTCTGCTTTTTTTCAAATAAGCTACCAGCTAGCGGTTTTTTTCCGCGCTGAAAACTGGCGCTTGCCGTTTTTCCGCGCTCTGCGCTGAGCGTTAAGAGTTGAAACAGATTAAACTTTGGGTGAAAAGCTCCGCTCGTCAATGTCAGTTCTCACACGGCTGTCCAATCACAGTGAAGGAGGGGTGGGACAAATATTACAACAACCAACCGGCTCACCGCTCAAGTATCACAGCTACCAAAGCGCTCAGCAGAAGAAGGCTGGAGCCAGCTGAAAAAACAGCTGACAATCGGTGTCCTCCAGACGTTTTCAGCTGGGTTTAAAAGTTTTGGTGTGCACAACCCCTAAAAAGGACTTTGACGAATATGCTTTGGGAATATTTTTAAGACATTTGACAGGTCAGGTGTGCGTTTACTGAAAAATAATCAACACCCAGGGAACATTTCTCAGCCAATCAGAATGCATTCAACAGGCCCAGACACATCACGCTTGAAAGAATAACCATTTACATAAATGTCCATGTAGATTTGCATAGTACTTAAATTTTGTTAAAGTAGAACATCAGTGTTCATTTTCATAATAGGGCCTCAGAACATTACGTTACGGTTTAATGCAAACACATTTTTTTCTTTTCTTTTGTGTCATATTCATATATATTATTTCGGTAAGGTCTGTTATATGTCTCCTCTTGTTATATGTTATGTTATGATGTATGTATGTTTGTTTGTGTGTAATGTTCAACGAAAATGCAATAAAATGCAAACGAGTCTGCACGTGTGTGAATCTGTGGCCGTTTCTCAATCGGAAGTCTGCAGCCTTCAGAGGTCGCATTTCTCGGCTGCATACGTCATCAATACTGTCTTTCAGAATATTAACAATTATAAAGTTGACTATTATTCTTAGTTAATCGTAAATTGTTATAATATGCTCATGACTTGCGAAAGTAATTCCCAGGTTTTTTTATGTAATGCTCAGTTAACTGAAATTCACCAGACTTGATGACGTATGCAGCCTACAAATGCGACTTTTGGAGACTGCAGGCTTCCGATTGAGAAACGGCATGTGTGTGTACGGGGCTTCAGCTCGCAGCATCCGCGTTTAGTCATGGCGGCAGATCCGGTTACCCCTCCGATCAGCTGGTAGAGTCCGCAGGTCAAACATCTGCCGAACCTTCATGACATCAGAAATCATCTGAAGCGGATTTACACACAGAAGCACAATTAAAGCGCGTTCATTGACCAGGATCGAAATCGTTATTCTGATGGATCTGTTCGGCTTTCTGAATGTAAACGAGCTCGCGCTCGCGTTCTCAAATCTGTCCATGTTCCCGTACTTTGACATGGCGCATTACATCATATCAATAATGAGTCTGCGAGAGCAGCCAGGTAAGAGAACCGGATCGCCATTAAACATAAACTCAGATGTGTTTCTGTCAGTTTCGTGTCTGCGCGTGCGCTGTGATGCAGGAGTTAGCAGCAGATGAAAATGTTTTAAAAGCAGTGTTATTAAAAGGTTGTTTTATGCACTGTTCATGTATGTTTCTTGTCAGTTTGTGCTTTGTAAAGTTCCTGAATACTTTCTTTGACATTATCATCGTTGTCTTCCGGATTCACCTCATCATCACATGTTCATGTCAAACACAACACAAACTTTGTCTGTGCAGTGTTTGCTTTATCATTAGATTGTGAACATAAATGATCAAAAATCGCGTGTATGTTTGCTTAGCAGTTTACCTGCAGTTTTGTTCATCCTTGGATGGTAGGACTATCACGCTAATCCCTGCGCGCGTTCACATTTGTAAACATTGAGGCGCGCATTCAGCGAATAGTTCAGTTTTCAGTTGGGTTCTCTTTATAATTGACTATATGTTGGACTTTATGTGCACATATATCGACAGGATATTTATTGAGCATGACACCACACACGAATCAAAAAGAAAAAGATGTTTAATTATTAACTTACTTTCTGTCAATATTCTCTGTGTGTTTTTGTAAGTGTGCATGTCTCGTGCAGCTGGTTGCTTATTGCTTTCCACAGTTATGGTTCGATTGATTAAATATGCAAACATGTTCACCGGCTGCAGGGATGCAGATGCAAAGCTGTGTTGGCAGTTTGAATGTTTTGCATTAACCAAACTGATCTGAGACCAGTGAACTTCTCTGTGCTGTGATATTTCTGTCTTAATTAGAGTTGAGAGATTATAGCAGAGCAACAAACAGCGACAGGTGGATGCATGTATGCAGTAATGCAGTCTATTGTGTTGTCCTTGTCATGATCTCAGGCTATTTTAAACAGTCTTTGCCCTTCATGTCAGCTGGCTTCTCTTGCTCAATTCTCTGCTAATCTTCCTCCTCATTGGATCTGATCTGTGTTTTGTTGGCCCATGTTAGTTGTTTGGATAGTTTACCAAAAATGAAAGTCCTGTCATCTTTTACTTACACTCGTGTTGTTCCAAACCGTATAAATCTATTTGTTCTGCTGAACACAAATTAAGATATTTTGAATAACTTAATGCTTGTAACCAAATAGATCTGGGGCACCATTGACTTTCATTGTATTATTTTTTCCGGGTGGTATTTTTATGTTTGGGTGAATTATCCCTTTAAAGCTATCAGACCTGAACTAAAAGCAGCCACACAACACACAAATTCAAAGAAAGGTTGGGTTGAAACACCCATCATGTTATCTTTCATTGGCCTCAGATCTCTTCATGGGCTCCTCAGATTGTGTTTATCAGTTCAGTTCTTTGCCTTATAAAGACAGAGAAAAGTCTTCCCGTTCTGTTCTGTACTCCGCTCTGGGACTTTGGTCTGTGTTTGTCTAACCCGAAGTGCTTTGTGTCACTACTTGCTTGATTCATGAACTGTTGTGTTGAAGTAAAAACTCATTCATTCATTTCTCCTCTATAGCTCTCTCTTTACATCATCCAGGAACCAGAATCTTATTTTCTTTATACTTTTAAAGTACTGTGGCTAGCTGATTTAATAATATCAGATTCTGGGAAATACCATGGTACTTTGATATAATATGGTACTGAAAAATTACAGTATTCACATACCATGGTACTTTAAGGTACTAGGCTGTGTTTCGTCACTGTTTGCTAAATGCAAATAACAAAATACAACTAACCATATAATTATGCATAGACAGGACAGGATAAAAACCAAAGAAATAAAAAGAGAGGGGAAACTGATCCCAATGTCTGTAGTTATTAATTCTGCTCCTGGCCTTTAAAACCACCATACTGGATCAGACCCCCCTTACCTTCACTTACTTATACAGCTTTACGTACCCTCTTGATCCCTGCGCCCTGCCACCGAGCAACGGCTTGTGGTACCATCTCAAAAAGGGAAAAAACACTAGCACATACCTTCTCAGGAACTGTTCCACAACTCTGGAATGATTTGCCGGTCGTGACACGATCTGTTGACACTGTAGCTGTGTTTAAGACTGATCTCTTCCGCCACTTCCTAATGTAGGACTTACTATCCTTCTCTATTTTCCTTTCTCTTTATCTGTACATTTCTTTAAAAAAAAAATTCCAACCAAGCCTCTTCTATGTATACTGTGTTGAACTTGATGAGACTATTTCCAGTGCACTTATTTATTGCTGTTCTTCTGTTGATCTACTTGCTTCTATTGTTTACCTCACTTGTAAGTCGCTTGGACAAAAGCGTCTGCTAAATGACTAAATGTTAATTACAACTATAAGTATGTTGTAGTTTTATATGCATTTAATACATTTTTACCACAATTCACTTGACTTGACCTTCTGTTTCCGGTGTAATGAATGAAGTGATGTTAGCTGTAATCTAGGCTGCGTCCCAAATCTCTAAAATACTGCAGGCAGCATTCAAAGGCATCAAGCACGTCCGAATCCAATGTTTAGTTTACTTCCAGTCTCCATCATCTTGTTCCTCAATTCTACACATTGACGTGCGTGGGGAATGTGATTGGTTAAAGGGGGGGGTTCAATGGTATTTCAAGCATTCTGACTTATTAACACAGTTCTAGAGTTGTTTCCTAGTGCTAAACGTAGGCAAAGTGTCAACAAAGCAGTTGGACATGTTACAGAGTATTTATGTGCTGAATGCACTTCGCCAGGGTTCGTACAAGTTTCAGAAAGTTTTTTTTCAATTACTGGTCCAACTGAAGTTTCAGGGGTTTTCTATACGTATCACTTCTTTATATGGGCACTTCCCCCGGAAAACCCCGCCCACCCGTCAATCAGCGGGAGACGCTAGAACTTGCAAACATCTTATCACGCGACACAGCTTTGTTTAATTTCAAAAGTCAACAATGACACGAAAGAAGAAGTGTGTTTTTGGATGTAAGGAGAAGAAATCCAGCTCAATGGAAACAAGGGATATAGTTTATTATCCGGGGTAGCAGCAGAGTTTTGCGTGTGTGTTTGATGCGCTGGATTTTCCCAAGCGGGTCATGAGTTGCATGCAGTAAGTAAGTCTTCTGTCTTATGTTGGAAATAGTCGCGTGCATATTATATAAATGACACAAACATGTAGTGAAGCATAAGTTAAAAAAGTGTTGTATAGTGTTGCATGATTCGTACTCGCTCCACCCGCGGTATAACTCCTCCTTCTTCATTTGTTCGTACGTTATCGGAAAGATTCGGTAAAGCTAATCTTTCTTTTATAAATCTGATTAAACTAAAGACGCTTCGGAGATATAAATGATGTAATACTACTCTATTGGTACTCCAGATTAACATCAGATATGCAAAAACAGCGTTAGATGGGAGTGCATTTTTCTCTACATGACGCAGACTTATTCCCGTGCAATCTCCTTTAATTTCCTTTAGGGAAGATCACTTTGGGAGAAAAACTGAAGGTAAGATCTGCACTCTTAGAACAGATGTGTTAAAACAACACACTAGTGTTAGTTTAAGGACAACACACTAAATGCATTGTCCCAGAATCCACACATCTCTGTGTTATTATTGAAACAACACACTGGTAGATTTAACACAACTTGTGATTTATTTTAACACAGAATTACACATAAAAGATGAACACGTCCTTTCTTAGAGTGTGGGTCCAGATCAATGCTTTTGGTTCTCTCCCATTCTTCTTTAACAAGGGTTTGTGTACACGTGGATCCCTAAATATAAATAATAAAAAAATAAATATTGTACTACAAATAAAACCTTAAACCTATATTTGCTACAGAAACCATAGTTAAAACATGGCATTTGTAGTAAAACTCTGGTTATACAAATGATAATCAATCCGCCTAAAAACTTGTTACTACACTTTTACTACAATAAAACCATGATAATTAAAGCTTTTCAGTATCAGCTGTGCTTTTTAACACACAAGATCCCTAAATTTAACAAATCAGTAATCAAAAGAAGTTCTGATATCAAACAACATCGGATCAAATGCTAAATAAATTCTTATGAAATGAGTAAAAGCACACACTATATTCTCTTGATAACTTGTAAATGAGTGGAAATATACAAAATACTCATTTCATAACCTGAAAAATTGCAAAAGGAGACTAAAGATAAATATGAAAAATATTTTGATATTATAAATGATGTGTTTTTGTTAAATATACCAGTTCCCCATGCACTCACTTACTTTTCGTTAATTGTTTTGAGAATTTTTGTTACTTTGTTGAACTCTCTTGAATTTTTTAATTAATATTAAAAAAAACAATAATAGTACATTATGATGTGTATAAAAGCTTTTTATTTATAATTTGAGTGCCTGCCAGTCAACCTCAGAGCTCCACCCAAGGACACTAAACGCCTGAGAAAAATGTTCATGTTTCTGAATATAAAACGTATAGTTTGTTGCACCCCAAAACAGCCACTGCTGGTTATATTTTCACTTTATACACATTTTGATTGCATTTCTAGTGGTTAAATTAAAAAAAGTGATTCGTGATCTGTTTATTTTTTAACAGAATCCCATTACGCTGCCTATGAAGGCTGTCTGAATGTGTTTCCCGGAGCTGCCTTCATGCCTCTAAAGTCATTCCCTCATGAGGCAGCAAGGCAACAAATCATCTGTCTTAGTTTTGGGACGCAGCCCTTGATTCAGTATTTCTAGAGGAAAGATAACTGATCGATAGACTTTAGTTTACCTGTACTGTGTTTTTTTACTCCTGCTGATTTCTGATGTGTATTTTCTGTGCTGATGTTTCAGCCGTCTCTGTATCTGGCACTAGACAGGTATGTCACTACTGTACACACACGTCATCACTTTATATCATGTAGTTTCTGATTCTGAAACACAACATGAGAGTTTATGTGTCTGTGTAACTCATCATGAAGCTTTCTGTGATCAGTGATCTTTCAGTCGATCTTGTGTTGAAGCTGGCTGCTGCTTCATTGGCTGTTTGTCTCTGTAGATGATCAGACTGTGATCTTGTGTATCTTACACACATTTCAGTGTCAGAGATCAGATTATAGTTTCACAACAGACTTTGTGTTTCTAAAGCTGAATTGACTTGCATCTCTTTTTTAAGTTTAGCCGAGAGTTCTGGCTGTAGGATTTGTTCATATTTGGATCATTTTAAACTTTCATGTCAAAGGTGTTAAAGTTGCACTATGCAGGATTTTAAGTTTACACTTAACGACACGTCTCAGGTGCCAGAAGTGCACAAACTCAATGTTAAGCTAGTATATATATTATATACACAGCCACAGAAACAATTAAGAGACCACTCCAGTTTAATAATTTCTACATGTATCACGACCATTCTGTCCAGTGTTTGTTGAATTCCAACAAAAACATAAAGGGTGCATCCCAATTCAGGGTCTGGATCCTTTTAAGGCGGCAGACTTTGATATCAAGGCTCAAGATTTGAAGGCTGCAACAAAGCAAACTGAAATGAGACGGTCTAGCCTACGGGGAGTTGCTTCACTTGCTGTTCCCGCCCACTACACTACGCTTGTCGGCGGGACGCAGCAGCTGAGACCTTTCAGGCTTTTAAAAATAAACATGAAGGAAGATTTTTTAAATTTTATTTTAAAATATAACACACTGATGCAGATACCCAACAGTATATAAAATTTACCAACCGTAGAAATATGCAAAACGCAACACACACAATATTGCAGCAATAATATTAATTCACATCACTAAAACATCATTTATAATAATAAGACCTTTCATTTGCAAAATATACACTTTTATTTAACACTTTTATAGTTCTGAATGTTTATTTATAAAATACCCAGACATCACAGGCGTGCATTGAATCTTGGGATAGCCAAGGCTGTGAAGTATACATCTATGGATCCTGGGTTTCAGGGGAAAGAAAGGCAAGATTTGGAGGCTGCATGTGAAGGAGCCTTTGAACTGGGACAGTCTTCGTCATAGCCTTCAAATACGGCCTTTGAAGGACGCGGCCCATGAAATAGGATGCACCCAAAGTCACCCAACAACAATGTAAAAGACTGAGTGGATACAAAGATATGATTAAAATCATATGGTTAATACATCAAATTTATATTTCTGACATTTTCCTAAAATAAATGTAAAAAAAATAGCATTTTGTTATTGAGAAATGAATTTGAACTTGTTTTCTTTGCAGTATTCAAGATCTCTTATTATGCATCTTATTTGGACCATGTTTTACTCATTTAAATTTTAGTAAATTAATGCAAATAAATCATTATTACATGGCAGAAATGTGGTTTCTGTAGTTGGCAGAATGAAACAAAAATTATCATTTTATTTAAACACATACACTCCCTGACAAAAGTCTTGTCGCTTGTGTACAAATTGACCTGAAGTGCTGCTAAAATATATTTCTAATCAAGATTTGTTTTCAAGAAATGGCTCATTTTAATCCCAACAGCTTTTGTAATAGTTTCAGTGCAAAACGAAACTGTCAAAAAGTATTCTAATATTCACAGCTTGGTAAAGCACATTGAGTCAATTTTTGCAAAGACACAAGTGTTGTCGCCTTGTCATATAAGGTTCATCTGTGAATAATAATGGATCAATTAGGTCTCAGGTGTGTATAAAAAGACCCCCAGTACACTAGACCTTCACATCAACTACAACTAGACCTCTGCAAACATGCCTAACATTCACCCTGAGACTAAAGTTTTCATTATCAAGAAACTGAAGACCAGATCCACTGCTGATGTGACAGACACCTTCAATGTGTCTCAGCGTCAAGTACAGAGGATAGAAAAAAGATTTGAAGAGACTGGAGATGTTTTTGACAAGCCCAGGTCAGGCAGACCCCGCAAGACAACTGCTCGAGAGGACCGTTTGTCGTCTCAAAAATCCAAGGTCAGCCCATTTTCCACTGCAGCAGAGCTTCACGAGATCTGGTCACCTGAAATCCCGTCAACCAGAACAGTTTGTCAGATTTTGTCTCAAAATGGCCTCCATGGTCGAATCAGTGCCCAGAAGACAGCACTAAACAAAAGGCCCACAGCCTGCTAAAAGGATGGACGCTGGAAAAGCAGAAGGTTGATTTTTCAGATGATTTTTCTGTTGATTTACACCACAGTCAAATATTGCAGGAGACCTACTGGAGTCCGCATGGATCCAAGATTCACCCAGAAAACAGTTTGGTGGCAGAAAATTGTGGTCTGGTTACATCCAGTATGGGTGTGTGTGCGAGATCTGCAGGGTGGAAGGCAACATCAAAAATCTAAAATACCAAGAAATCTTAGCTACCGCTTATATTCCCAACCATAAAAGAGGCCAAATTCTGCTGCAGGATGGTGCTCCATCGCATACTTCCATCTCCAAATCAAAGTTCCTCAAGGTGAAGAAGATCAAGATGCTCCAGGATTGGCCAGCCCAGTCACCAGACATGAACATCATTGAGCATATGTGGGGTAGGATGAAAGAGAAAGCATGGAAGATGAAACCAAAGAATATTGATGAACTCTGGGAGGCATGCAAGACTGCTTTCTTTATATTCCTGATGACTTCATCAATACATTATATGAATCCTTGCCAAACCGCATGGATGCAGTCCTTCAAGCTCATGGAAGTCATACAAGATATTCAATTTGGATCTCACAGCACCACTACTTAATTTGCTGACATATTTTTGTATTTGCAGTAAATTTGTTCTGTATATAGGTGACAAAACTTTTGTCTTGCTTAAATTTGACCTCTCTGTCTTGATTAAATGATAAATCCTTTTTCAGTGAAACTAATTCATTTCAGTGCATTAAACATCATTTGGGAGGGTTTTAGCTTTTCATATGAGCTATTTCTAACACCAATTGATTAATTAAAAGTCAGGTTAATTGCAGGTGTTTCTACAAAATAGATAAGCGACAAGACTTTTGTCAGGGAGTGTACATATAAATAGTACATTTAGAAAATATATATATATAACGTAAACTTTCAGCCGTAGATTTACAGTGACAAATGTACAAATGTTTAAAACCACCATCTCTGAGACTCTGTTGGTTTATGAGAGTTGAAAACGCTAGAGTAATCTAAATGAAAGGCGTAACCACACCAAAAGTAATGTTTTTACACATAAAAGCATTAATGTAAATGTGGCCTCAAACTTCTACAGAGCTCAGTAGTAGTACAGTAAGACTTAGTGTACACTTAAGCTGCCTGTATAGTATGTATATTGCAGGCTACTACTGAGGGAAAGATACAGACTCTTAGACCCCATGCGTTACTCTTCATCATCATCCTCTTCTTCAGTACTCAACTCATATTCACTCTGCTGATGTATTTTATGTGACGTGTCAGTGATTTATCACAGCTGCTTTATATCTGTTTAATGCTTTCACCTGTGTGTGATTATTGGCTAAGAGCTACACAACCGTTGAGCAAAGGTTATAGATCTCAAACACCCCCAAACAATATAAAAACACCACAACACACTTCTAGTGAATTATGATAGAGAAATACTTTTCTAAATAAATCCTGCATAGTTCACCTTTAAACTCAATATTAAGCAACATTGTGAATGTTGATTTTAAAGAGAGATTTTTTTTGTCTATAAAGTGTCACACATAATGTAATGAGATCATATAACAATCACATGTTTGTCTGAAGTGCTTTCATTGCATACTTCATGTCTCACATATTGTTTTTCATCAGTAGTGGGCTGTGTATAGTACAGTACAGTACAATATATTTATTATAGTATTTCAGTGACACACACAACATATCCATGGTCACATGTTCAGACCGGTTGTCCTCTTAATCTCCTATAATCCCTCAAACCCCATCAGACCGTCACATGACCTGAACTTCTGTCAGACAGACACTGTATAATATATCTATACAAAATAATGCAGAAAGAATTTATGTTCATGTTAAATGTGTAGTTTGTGAAACCAGTAACACACACACACACACAGTATACAGTTACAGGACACACAGTATGTTTATGTGCATGTGCTGTTGTTTGTGTAGTGTTGTGTACATTAGGAGATATGTGTGTGTGTATGTGACTGTGTTTTGTTTGTTAAAACTCTGATGATGTTATTTGTTGAACAGGAGCGATGGAGGTCTCTCAGAGGAGTCCCTTTGCCTGCTGGTTCAGTTCAATGCTTTATTGTTTTGGGGGAGCGATTCTTTCTGCGCTGATGATGGCAGACGCGCCGGTCGCACCCCTCTCTAATACTACAAACCTACTGCTCGCATCTCTCATGTGGTGAGACACACTAACACACACAACTTTTTTTACTTATAGTCATGTTGAATGTTAGTTTCCTGTAAGCATTTCGCACAACTAGTTCTCTTAACTAATCCATACTAATGTAAACCCCAGACATCAGATAAAGTTCAAACATGTACAAACACTCAGATCTGATGGATTGCAGATGTAAAGATCATTACATGAACAGGTCTTTATATCTCAATGTGATGTTACAGCGCCATCTAAAGGATCAAAGGAATCATTACTTCTCAATTACACAGAATACAAGCACTCTTTTATAATAGTTTATCATAATGTCTGTGGAAATTGCACATTTTTGTTGTTGATATTACAAAAAAACTACCAGTACCATGGTAAAATGTTGACATTATAAGGTATTTCTTATATTAAGACTATTCTTTTAAGATGATTTAGTGATTTTAAAAGTAATGGTACTATAAATGAAATGAAGTGAGTATGTTGTGCTCTAATTGTATTATTTTTTACAGAATTTAAATGTATTAATAATTTTATTACTATTATTTCTCACAAACACTTTTTGCTATTTTTTGCAGATATTTCTGTCAAATTGGTCGTGATTCACTCAAAAAGTATTGAAAATAACATTAAATAACTTCATCTGGACGTTAATTATCATCATACAAATGAAATCCATTTGTACTTTTGAGAGTTTTCTTTCATCCATTAAAAGGTTCTTTGACATTTCAGAGTGAAATAATTTCACCATCATCATTCACAGACTGAACACTCACTATAATTAAACTCCTAACATCACAAATTATACTAATGGATATTTAAATGAGCACTCACTGATGCTGAGAGAGAGACAGCGAGAGAGAGCGAGAGACTGATTCATTGCATTGTGTCTGACTGTATCACATACACTCACCTAAAGGATTATTAGGAACACCTGTTCAATTTCTCATTAATGCAATTATCTAATCAACCAATCACATGTCAGTTGCTTCAATACATTTAGGGGTGTGGTCCCGGTCAAGACAATCTCCTGAACTCCAAACTGAATGTCAGAATGGGAAAGAAAGGTGATTTAAGCTATTTTGAGCGTGGCATGGTTGTTGGTGCCAGATGGGCCAGTCTGAGTATTTCACAATCTGCTCAGTTACTGGGATTATCACGCACAACCATTTCTAGGGTTTACAAAGAATGGTGTGAAAAGAGAAAAACATCCAGTATGTGTCAGTCCTGTGGGTGAAAATGCCTTGTTGATGCTAGAGGTCAGAGGAGAATGAGCCGACTGATTCAAGCTGATAAAAGAGCAACTTTGACTGAAATAATCACTCGTTACAACCGAGGTATGCAGCAAAGCATTTGTGAAGACACAACACACATAACCTTGAGGCAGATGGGCTACAACAGCAGAAGACCCCACCGGGTACCACTCATCTTCACTACAAATAGGAAAAGAGGCTACAATTTGCACGAGCTCACCAAAATTCGACAGACTGGAAAAATGTTGCCTGGTCTGATGAGTCTCGATTTCAGATGGTAGAGTCAGAATTTGGCGTAAACAGAATGAGAACCACTGTTCCCACTGTGCAGGCTGCTGGTGGTGTAATGGTGTAGGGGATATTTTCTTGGCACACTTTAGGCCCCTTAGTGCCAATTGGGCATCGTTTAAATGCCACGGCCTACCTGAGCATTGTTTCTGACCATGTTCATCCCTTTATGACCACCATGTACTCATCCTCTGATGGCTACTTCCAGCAGAATAATGCACCCTGTCACAAAGCTCGAATCATTTCAAATTGGTTTCTTGAACATGACAATGAGTTCACTGTACTAAAATGGCCCCCACAGTCACCAGATCTCAACCCAATAAAGCAGGAATGGGGAACCCTGGGTCCTGGAGGGCCACTGTCCTGCAGAGTTTAGTTCCAACCCTAATCAAACACACCTGAATTTAATTTCCGAGTAATCCTGAAGACTTTAATTTTTCAGGTGTGTTTAATTAGGGTTGGAACTAAACTCTGCAGGACAGTGGCCCTCCAGGACCAGGGTTCCCCACCCCTGCAATAGAGCATCTTTGGGATGTGGTGGAACGGGAGCTTCATGTCCTGGATGCGCATCCCACAAATCTCCATCAACTACAAGATGCTATCCTATTAATATTGGCCAACATTTCTAAAGAATGCTTTCAGCACCTTGTTGAATCAATGCCACGTAGAATTAAGGCAGTTCTGAAGGCGAATGTGGGTCAAACACAGTATTAGTATGGTGTTCCTAATAATCCTTTAGGTGAGTGTATTATGTGTTCACAGTGTTTATGAGCTGAATTCAGTTTGTAATGTTGCACATGTGGTCTGACAGCAGTGTTGACATTTGTGTGATTTAATGAAGAATGAATTTTACTTACTTTGGTTATTGAAATACAAAATCTCAATATTTAATCTCAATATTTATATATATTTCACATCAAGTTTCTTTGATTTAATGATTAAATGTTTATTTTAAAATGTTCAGTGTGTCTCAGACTTTGAATCTGATATAGTCCTGTAATATTAGCAGTATAATTTGTCCACATGATTCATGTTATATCACGTCAATCACTAACCACTGATATATAGATGTTAAATTAAACTAATCAGAGAGGTTATAAAGGTTTTATCTGTCTGTCCGTCTGTCTGTCTGTCTGCAGGTATCTGGTGTTTTATTGTCCTCTGGATGTTGTGTACTCACTGACCTCCATCTTTCCTCTCCGTCTGCTCCTGACTGCTATGAAGGAAGTGACACGTACATGGAAGGTCCTGGGCGGAGTCATTCAAGCTGGGAAAAAGTATAAAGATGGTCTTTTTGTCATGATCGCAGTGGGATGGGCAAAAGGTACAAACACACACACCACACACACGCATCCATGATAATCACAGTCATCTATCTCTGTTATTATTTGACGTCTTTCAGTCTGATATTGAGCACTTTATTGCGTTGGGACGTGAGAATATTCTTTCCTTGACATTTTAATTTTTAAAAGCTTCCGGTTGTTTTTTATAGATTTTGATTATTAAAGTGGTGCAGTATTTCACCCTCCTGCTGTCCTTCAATTAAACTGAGAAAGCTTTGAAATATCAAGAGGTTGAGGTGACTGTAATGACAGTGTATAAAAAGAGACACAACACATCAAACAATGACCATCATAACCCATCATAAGACCATTTCAGTGACTCTCTCATTATTTCATAGAGCATCATAATAAGAAATAGTTCTCATTTGAACACCTGCTTTTATGAAAGTAGATTTCTCAGACTGATTTCATACAGTATTTGTGAATATGTTATATGTAATCCAGTCACTGTCCATCAGCTCTTCTGTCATGATTTAGTTAAATAATGAGACCTTGCTTAGATAAATGCTGTATGATTGTGTTACGTGATCATGTTTTTAATCATTCATCTCATGAATAAGAGGATTTTAATTGATGAAAGGTTGCTATGGACACAGGATGATTTTATATTTTCTTTAACATTCTGCACATTTATTCTCTTTGGGGTCAAAGGTTGTTTAATGTGAGTTAATGTTAGTCTTTAAAGTGTGATTGAAGATTTTATCAAAAAAGGTTGTTGTAATGAAAAGATGGAGAAGCAGTCAGTATTAAAATATACATCTCTGTCTGCCCCTGTTTCTGTCTGTCCCTGTGTCTGTCTGTCTGTCTGTCTGTCTCTGTGTCTGTCTGTCTGTCTGTCTCTGTGTCTGTCTGTCTGTCTGTCTTTGTTTGTCTGTCTCTGTGTCTGTCTGTCTGTCTGTCTGTCTTTGTGTCTGTCTGTCTGTCTTTCTGTCTGTTTCTGTGTCTGTTTGTCTCTGTGTCTGTCTCTGTTTGTCTGTCTCTGTGTCTGTCTCTGTCTGTGTCTGTCTGTCTTTGTGTCTGTCTGTCTTTCTGTCTGTTTCTGTGTCTGTTTGTCTCTGTGTCTGTCTCTGTTTGTCTGTCTCTGTGTCTGTCTCTGTCTGTGTCTGTCTGTCTTTGTGTCTGTCTGTCTTTCTGTCTGTTTCTGTGTCTGTTTGTCTCTGTGTCTGTCTCTGTTTGTCTGTCTCTGTGTCTGTCTGTCTCTGTCTGTGTCTGTCTGTCTTTGTGTCTGTCTGTCTTTCTGTCTGTTTCTGTGTCTGTTTGTCTCTGTGTCTGTCTCTGTTTGTCTGTCTCTGTGTCTGTCTCTGTCTGTGTCTGTCTGTCTTTGTGTCTGTCTGTCTTTCTGTCTGTTTCTGTGTCTGTTTGTCTCTGTGTCTGTCTCTGTTTGTCTGTCTCTGTGTCTGTCTGTCTCTGTCTGTGTCTGTCTGTCTGTGTGTCTGTCTGTCTGTCTGTCTGTTTCTGTGTCTGTTTGTCTCTGTGTCTGTCTCTGTCTGTGTTTGTCTGTCTCTGTGTCTGTCTCTGTCTGTGTCTGTCTCTGTGTCTGTCTGTCTGTCTGTCTCTGTGTTTGTCTCTGTCTGCGTCTGTGTTTGTCTGTGTCTGTCTTTGTGTCTGTTTGTCTTTTTGTCTGTGTCTGTCAGTGTGTCACTGTGTCTGTTTGTCTGTGTGTTTGTCTCTGTGTCTGTCTGTCTCTGTGTTTGTTTGTCACTGTGTCTGTCTGTCTCTGTGTGTGTCTGTCTGTCTCTGTGTCTGTCTCTGTGTCCGTTTGTCTCTGTGTCTGTTTCTGTGTCTGTCTGTCTGTCTCTGTGTCTGTCTGTCTGTCTCTGTGTCTGTCTGTCTCTGTGTGTCTGTCTCTGTGTCTGTCTCTGTGTCTGTCTGTCTCTGTGTCTGTCTGTCTGTCTCTGTGTTTGTCTCTGTGTGTCTGTTTCTGTCTGTCTGTCTCTGTGTCTGTTTGTCTCTGTGTCTGTCTATTAAATTTTTTAATTTCAATTTTAATGTGCTTTATTGGCATGACAAGTGTTACACTGTATTGCCAAAGCATTAACAGTTTATATAGAACATATGTCTGTCTGTCTGTCTGTGTGTCTGTCTGTAGGTGCTGGTGGAGGTCTCATCAGTAACTTCGAGCAGTTAGTTCGGGGCGTCTGGAAGCCTGAGACCAATGAACTACTGAAGATGTCATAGTAAGATAAAATCAATATATTCATACAAATAAAACCGTCGATTTCAAATATCTGGATATTAAAAAGTAAAGTAATTATACTAAAGAATATTAAATGTTGTTTGATTTGGGGTGTCAGTTTTCTCTCTCGTGTGTTTCTGTCTTCATCATGTGAGCTATTGTTGGACTTTTCAAACCCATCAAATGTATTTTTGTCAAACGTTGACCTAAAAAGTGTTTGCTCTGTTTTTCTTTATAGTAAATGGCATTTGCTTTAATTTTTAGTTATTGCAGTGACATTCAGACATATTTTAATCCAACTATATAATCTACTACATGAATCAAACCCATTCTGTCAGTGTATGATACACAGGATAGATAAACACATCAGTCTTTAATGTGTATGTGAGAGTAGCAGAATGTTATTTTTCTTTTAGATGTCATGATGAGTGACATTTGAATACAGACAGACACACACAGAGATGTTTGATAGCACTTCATGTCCTGCGGTCTCTTTCTCTCAGTATAATAACGTTTCAGGCCGTGTTTTTTCCTCCCAGAATGCCGCAGGTAGAATAATTGGCTTCTGTATTGATCTGCGCTCGTCTTCAGTCCAGACTTGTTGTCATGGTTTTTGTGCGGGTGGCATTTGAAAAGATGTGGAAGAACGCACGAGAGATTACAGTCACTTTCTGTTATCTGTCACCGTGGAGACGAAGCGTCTGCGTCTGTCACTGCACGTCTGCGTGATGCTCGTGTGTTTATATGCAGATGGGAAATAAAACATTTGTGCACTTAGTCAATATTAATCCTCATGTGTGTCATATTATACATAAATCATTATCTACATTTACATGCAACCAAA
This sequence comes from Misgurnus anguillicaudatus, assembly GCF_027580225.2. Lineage (NCBI taxonomy): Eukaryota > Metazoa > Chordata > Actinopteri > Cypriniformes > Cobitidae > Misgurnus > Misgurnus anguillicaudatus. The sequence continues at coordinate 36,332,503 of NC_073345.2, forward strand.
TAATCCATTTGTAATCGTATTGATTGCTCAATTGTATTGAAAAGCTTTCATGTAAACACCTTAATCAATACGTTTGAGGTCGGTCGGATGAAAATTTGGATTATATTGAAAGGAGTGGTCTGGTCTGATCCGATTTAAAAAGTGTGTTTTCTTTGCCTATATCTGAAAACTTCTTAAGAACAACTTTCTCCAACTCAACTTTGACTTTGTCCATTTATCCAGAGCGTGAACTCAGCGAGAGATGTTGTGCACTGCGTTGCCAAGTCTTCTGCTTTTTGGCGGAGTACAGATTTAGGTTACTTTCAAACTGTTTCAGCGAGTTGATTTTTTTTCTGTGGGTTAAAGGATTTCGTTCAGTAGTTATTGGTATTTGGACTGTGAATACTCATTGGGATGTTTTTGGGGTAGTTTTGAATGTTGCAACATCTGGCAACCCTGTCCCTGCACAGATGTTTAGTTGGGATTATATAGAATCTACGTGTAAACCAACATTTTCATCAGATTTCAAAAAGTTAAACTGTGATGTGCTATAAGTTTATTTATTATTAATAATAATGAAAAAAATGAGCAGTAATGTAGTTTTAACTCTGGCCTGTTTTATTTAAAGTTGTGTAATGTCTATAACGTGAGTATGATCACACAAAAGTGCTTTTCCTTAAAAACTCATTTAACTGAGTCTGATTTAATCTCTGTGTGTCTGCAGCCCGACTAAAGTCAGTCTGTTGGGAGCGTTTCTGTTTTCTCTCCAGCAGTGCCGATACCTCCCGATTCAAACACATCACCTCATCTTCATCTACACGCTCTTCATCGTCACCAACAAGGTTTGTTCTGTTTGTCCTTCTGCTTGATCCATACTGAAAGAAATGTTTACTTTTTCAGTTTTCCAACTGGGGTCCGGAGACACCTAGAGGCCTTCAAGGAAATAAGCAAAAGAAAAATTGTACAATGTATTTAATAGGTGTTTATCTTTAATTTCTTGCTACATACATTTCAGAATCGTTTATATATTTGCTTTGTGTGCTTTCTTTATTTTACTCATTGAGGTTTATATGGCAGGAAACAAGATTTATTATTAAAGTGGCTGCAGTACAAATACATTTAATAGAAAATTGATCTCTTCATGTTTATACATCCAGCATTAGTCTAAGGCCACATTTACACCGCATGTTTGACGTCAATTCCGATTTTTCCCTCATGTGGCACAGATTGGATATGACCCATGAACATGTAAGCAGGAAAAAATCACATAGATTCAGATATTTTCCAATCGGTTTCAGGCCTCATTCTTATGTCCAAATAAATCGATATATACATGCATTCATGCCAGCAATTTAAGCGGACAGATCAGATATTCCCATCTCAAGACGTATCATGCATCATTGAAAATGCTAAGCTGGCAAACGCAATCACATGACACGATCACATGACTCTTATTAGCAGCGTAATGACTTTTCGACAGCTCCGCTGTATAATCTTGTAGAATCATTTTGCTTTAAGTTGCTCCGTGCTTTAAGTTGTTCTGGGTCAGTATGTCTACCTTGAATTGTTTTGCCAAGTGTTTAATGTAAATGGATAAATCGGTGTAAATTTCGCTTATAAAAGGTGATGTAAGCGGGACGTTAAAAAAATCGGATCAGAATTTGGCATCAAGATTTGGAGTGTAAATTCAGCCTAAGTGTAACCAATTATATGTTCATTATACATAAAAATATATTTTGTGTAGGGCGTCTGTTACATTAATCATTACATTTAGGGGTCACTAGCATCATTCCCGCTGTACACAACATCACAGTACCGTATCCCACAATGCTGTGTGCTTGACTTTTAATTATTGGTGTATACCACAACATTGGTAGTGTTTGTTTTCTCATACATGAATATCAGCATTGGTGTCGGTATTAAAGCAAATTCGAGGTTTTTTCATTGATTCGTGTGTGTGTGCGCTGTTTTTTAATTGCACTGCAGATAAAAGCAAACGTCTCCTCTCGCATCCATCATATGAGTGAATTTAACAAATGATCTGCTAAATCTCTGGAGTAAATCTCCGGCGTTGTCTTGTGTCGTGACTCCAGCGCTTCAGTCTTACACATTTCAGTCGTTTTTTGCATCATTTTCATGTAATTGCATCATTCTGCAGTTCCTCTGTGAGACTTCATCTGCCGATCTTGATGTTTTAAAGTAAAATATCTGTCTTAGCTCGGACTCATTCAGCCTTTAACCTCTGACTGTCAGGAAAAGACAAAACTTTCTTCAGTCGGATGTTTAACATGATGAGAATTGTTAATGTGATGTTTGAAATCTTTTCTCTCTGTCAGATTCGCATTATGATGTTGGGTTCCTCTTCTTATCCGTTCTCTTCGGTGGAGTCTGTCCTCTTCAAGACTCTGTTCGTTCGACCTTTGACCTTTTCATCCATGAGTGACCTGACCCAAAGCTCTGCCCACCAGAACCACAAAAAACCAAACGCTTCCAACGGCTCGACATCCTCACGCAACACGGACCAAACTGACCGTAAAGAGTCAGCAGTAAACAAAAAGATCAACTGAACCAAAGAGACTTGATGTGTGTGCGAGTGCGCGCGCGTGTGTGTGTGTGTGTGTGTGTGTGTGTGTGTGTGTGTGTGTGTGTGTGTGCGTGCGTGCGAGTGCGTGCGTGCGTGTGCGTGCGTGCGCGTGCGAGTGCGTGCGTGCGTGTGTGTGCGTGTGTGTGCGTGCGTGTGTGTGATTCTCTTTATTCTACATCAGATCTGTGCTGGTGAAACTTTTCTAAACAATTCCTGCTGATAATGCTTTTAAATGCACAAAATCTATTTTATATTTCTGTGTATATTGCTGTGATGTGTATATATTTCCTATTCTGAAATGATTGACAGAAATTCTATTCTTTTCTATTCTCTATCTGCAGTGATCATATATTTTGTATTATTTATAATGCATTTGTGAATGCAATCACTTACAGTGGAATGCTGAGCATGTATATTATGAAATGATTGAATATAATTCACCTGATCACTGACATCTGTCTAAAGTCTCATATTTCTCCTCATGACAACATTTACGAGAGTATGATGGGGTTTGTCTGTACTGGTGATAGTGAAGGTGGTTAACTGGTTAAGGTTTTACCAGCTAATCTCTGGAGGTCTCATCTGATGTGCTCTCACATAAAATATAATTCAGAATGTTAAAGGAGGTTTAGGTTGAGATTTATCTGTAAAGGATCAAAACAATCAATCATTTCCCCCTCAGATCTGATTTGTGCCCCCTCAGTTTTATTTTTGGGATTCATGAGAAGGTTTAAAAACGAGACCTAAGATTATTATGGATAATTTAAAAGACGTCTATATTTTGCTGATATGTTGTACCTAACCCACTGTGGTTGCAAATTAAGTCTTTTCAGCTATCTTACAATCTTAAAGATGTGGTTTTATTTGACATTTATCTGCGCTATTATCACTTATGATATCAGTAATATTAGTTCAGTAAGTTTGAAATAAAGCAAGTGTTAATAAACAAATTCAATGCAGAGAATTACAGCTCTTTTATTCAAATAATGAAAATTAAAAGTTAAAATTGTATTAGTTTTGTTTCTTTGGTTAGCTGTGCAGTATGCATACTTGTGCAATGTTTTATAGGAAACGCTGCGCTCAAAATCTGAAAAAATAAATTTTTGGTTTAAGGTTAAGACCAATCAGTCATTTCATTCTGCAGCTGGGCCTGGATCAAACTTCAATAATGTCAGCTTTCTGTTAAATACTATCTCATATTACAACTTAATGTGTCAGCTATAACTACTGCTTACTAGTTTACTTCACTGCGGTGACATTGACTTTAGGATATAGCCTTTAGTACAGTGCTTCTCTACTGAAAAATCCAGCTAAGACCAGCATAAGTTGGTTTTAGCTGGTATTGCTGGTGTACCCAGCTGGTCTATCTGTGTTTTGGTCACTTTTTAAGCTGGTATAGACTGGAAGACCAGCTGACCCACCAGCTTGAACAGCTTTGCCAGGCTGGAAGAACCAGCTACTGCCACCTTAAACCAGCAAAAAACAGCTACCAGCTTATGCTGGTCTTAGCTGGATTTTTCAGTAGGGTTCTCAAACTTTTTCATACACTTCAAAAAATGTAAGACGAAACATAAAATTTGAATAAACAAAACTATACAATGTAGTGTTGTTGGTTATTTTTGGAGGTTTAGACAGAATTAATAATAAATTAATGTATTTAATAAAATGTTATAAAACTGGTGCCCCCCTGGTACAATCTTGCCACCCTTTGAGAAGCACTGCTTTAGTATAAGTAAACCACTCGTACTGTGAATAAGGTCTTTATCAGAAAGTGTTTGTGTGTTTTATTGTAGCTGTATGATTTGTGTATTAACTATGGAAAATGTAAAGTGATTAGACTTGTTAATGAGCGATCAACGAAACACAATCTTGAAATATTTCCATTTAATATCATCAATGATTTCCAAAAGCCACACGCCGCAAATTAACTCTCTGCCAAAAATGCACGAGTGCTCCTGTTGCCGTGCCAACAACATTTTGATGGAGCGATGAGGAAATTTCTTTCTGTTGCCCACTGTGATGTCATCATGTGATTCAGAAACACACACAGATACTTACAGTATATCTGGAATATGTGCACTAGATCACTCACATCACCATTACATTTGTCTGAATACTAAAATATCCCACAATGCACTTCATGAGTGAACTGGAAATTTAACTAGCTGAAATTTTGAACGAATTTATTTTGACTGGCTTATAATCAATAACTGTATTATTTCTGAGATGATTTTTCTCATACTGATATTAGAAACAGTATGCAGTGTAGAGTACATATGAAGTACACAAGCAGTCAGTCTGTGATGTCATCACACGTTTGTGTTTGGTAGAATTGACTCTGTTGTACTATCATCAGATGTCCACTAGGTGTCCTGCTGTGTGTGTATCAGTCTGATGGGAGGGATCTCGCTCTTGCTCTCTCTCCCATGATGCTGGATTGGTGACACCGAGTGGTACGTCCCAAACAAAGACAATAGTGCACAAAGGGAGTCACAGACAGACTCATAGGGTCTCAGCTGTTCCCATCAGTCAGCTGGACTCTCATCAGTTGTGTTTCTTCTCTACTGGAGACAAAAACCTCACAGAAACCTCCAGAAACCAAGACAGATCAGATCATCCAGACAGTCAAACCTTCTCAAACCTCAGTGGTTTTCAGGCTTGAAAAGATTTCATCCAGAATTCATTGACTTCATATATAAGCCAGAGGTTCCCTCAATCAATGACAAATCTGTGTGCACAAATCTCTCTCATGATGTTTCAGACTCTCTGATTTCGGTCACACAAAAGACACATTTTAAACTTTTATTCTTCTACAGTTTTCATATATATTGTAATTCTTCTGAACATGTTTGTACCAAATGTGCATCAGATCTTCATAAGTGTTTCATCTGAGGTATCTTCTCAAGTGTTTTATTATGATCTCTCATCTCTCTCAAAGTCATCCCTACCAGACAGCAGATGACTCTGGGCCGGATCTGCACTGGATCCATCCTGAAGTTGCCAGCTCCGCTCTAGATCTGATTTAAATCCGGCCTGGAGTCATCTGCTGACTAGGCTGTGATTGGCTCATATCTCTATTGTCAACAAGTTGAATTGACTTCTCTAAAAAACTAAACTCTTTGTGTACAGAATGAGTGTGATGTGACCTGAGATGATGTTTAACATTATGACCTCATTCAGCGGCTGAAATAACGACATAAACTTTTCACCAGATGGTAACAACCTAAGTAATCCGTACATATAACACAGGGAGAGTATTGAACACATGAAGAAAGTGTGCAAAAAGCCAAGACAAATCAGCCCCCTGTCAGTGCACATTAATATCGTCTGGTTCAACTTCAGTCCCAACTGATGGCCTACAAAAAGTTCTCATTGCCAAGGTGTCACACATGAACATTATCCTGGCTCCGCCCTCCTAAGTGCTTCCGCTTAATTTTCATTCTGCTTCAGTACAACGTCTGGGACTGCTGTGTAGAGTTTCGTTTTCTCCGGCAAAAATCTGCAGGTCCAATCAGCGAACAGAGGGGGGTGGCTAAGAACCATAACGTTGAGGTCGTGTGCCAGACACGTTATGGCCCTCCTCTCCATGGGGTTCGGGAAAAGTTTGATTCGTTAGCGATTGGTTATGGCAGATTCAGAGTGACTCTGGGCAGATCCAATAGTTTTAAACTTCAACAGAGGACCCTCCTTAACGGAAGTAACGCTTTACAATGGAGTGTGGCCAGACTCTCTGTACAAATAAAATGGCTACAAGAACATCTCATGATGGGTAAAAGCAAAGAGCTGTATCAAGACCTTCACGACCTAACTGTTGCAAAACATCATGATGGCATTGGTTATAGACGCTTTTTTAAGCTTCTGAATGTTCCAGTGAGCACTGTAATACAGAAGTGAAAAGACAATCATTTCACCATACATTTACCTCGACCAGGTGCTCCTCGCAAGGAGTGAAAAGAAAAATCAGACGAGTTGTTCAAGAGCCAAGGACCACTCGTGGAGAGCAATTAACAGGTACTGTTGTCTCAAAGAAAATAGTAATAAACTCCACTGCCATGACCTGTATGGACGCTTACCAAGCAAGACTCCACTGTTGAAAAAAGCATGTTGAAGCTGATTTGATGTGGATGGTCAATATAGTGTGGTCAGATGAGAGCAAATACATAATAATACACGCCATAATGGAAAAGTGGCACTGCACATCACCCTAAAAACACCAAACCAACAGTGATGTTTGGAGGTGTGGGGCTGCTTTTCAGCAAATGATACTGAAAAACTTTTGAAGGAAGGATGAATGTGGAAATATATGGTGAAATGATTGTCTTTCCACTTCTGTATTCTGTGCTGGAACATTCAGAAGCTTAGAAAAGGGGGCTAGATTGCTTTTTAATTACTGATGTTGTCTTCTTTCTATGCCTTTTTGCACCGCCCGTTCTTCATGTGTTCAATACTCTCCCTGTGTCATTTCACATTATTACACTTAACTTCATTTCTGAACCTATTTGTTTTGGTTTCTTTGTATGTATGGATTACCAACATCTGGTGAAAAGCTCATGTTAAAGGAACACTCCACTTTTTTGAAAATATGCAGATTTTGCTCTCATTCTGGTGTAATAATGAAGGACTTTGCTGCTGGAGGTATAGTGATATTATGCAGCAGCCGAAAATAGTCCCCTGCTATCGAAAGATACTAAGAGGACTATTTTCGGCTGCTGCGTAATATCACTACACCTCCAGCAGCAAACTCCTTGATTATTATGCCAGAATAAGAGTATATTTCTGAACCATATCAACCTAGAAAATCACAACTTTTACTTTTCCATCAGTCTTACGATGTAATATAGAAGAGTCAAGTTTTAAATAGGAAAAATATTGAAACTTTTTGATTATTTTTAGGTGTGATGCTAACTCCAGCGGATCTGGAAAATGAGCATATTT
>NC_073345.2:36345000-36407500 GCF_027580225.2 Misgurnus anguillicaudatus
ATCTGTGCTCTCAGATTTGTAAACCGTTCCCACAAATGTACGTATAAACCGTACGCACGCTTTCACAATCTTTCCCCGTGGGTTTGTAAAGCAGTATGGGAGAGCGGGTAAGTTGTCACACTTTTCACACTGTCACACTTAACATTTATTGAGCACAATACATCACAATGTTATGTAAATCTCATACCAAATGAATGAAGGAAGTCTTGTTGTACCAAGTATGTACCACTAGTAAGTACAGTAATGATACCAATTAACGATGTAGATACCTAAAAGTAAGTACCACACATTTGTGGATAAGTACAACTTATTTACCATATATGTACAAGGTAAGTACACGTACTGTAAAATAAAGTGCTACCGAATGTTCACTTGTGACAATGTGCTGCATCGGTGGGTAAGTTTGCACGTTAGATTATCTAAAAAAAGGAAACAACTTCATTTTTAAATTCAAACCAGAAATATGAACTCTAGGGCTTTTCACACTGTTCTTAACCCTGGGTTATCTTCATTTTAAACCCTGCTTTTAACCCTAGGTTAAGGATAATTTCACAGTTGTAATTTTGAAGTCAGGTTATCCCTGAAATTAACCCAGGGTTATGGAGTTAATCCTGCATTGTGATGCTAAATGCAGGCAGTGTAAAATGAAGCAGGGCATAAAGAGGACTTTTCACACTGGAAAGAGTTATCTCCGGGTTATTCTAAACCCCGGGTTAAGGGAATTCTGGGTTATCTGTTATCTGTTTCACGTTTCACACTGTTCATACTTAACCAGGGGTTAAGAGATAACCCTGGGTATTCATAATCTGAAGTTTCACAGTGTGCATACCTAAACCCTGGGTCAGGTGTCTGAGGCTACGTTTACACGTGGGCGGCTATTTTCATAAACGGATATTTCAACCTCCCCGGCTTCAAAAATAATATCGTGCACACATGTCAGTTCAGAAAAGTATTCATTTACACATATCCGTGTATATATGCCGTCAAGAGAAGCTCAAGCCCACGTAAGCCAATCACCGGCTGGTGGGGACGCTGACTGGTTCTTCGTGTTGGAGGGAGGAGTTGTTGCAGTAGGTGTTCGATGACGTCAAAGTACCGCGAGTGTGCTAATGTTGGCTAAATCTCACGGTTAGCTCAACATAGCACGTCAGCTAAAGTATCAAAAGACACAATATTGTCTCCTCTATTTTGTGCAAAATAATAATTTTTAACATTCATACCTAACAAAGTTGTGTTGCATAAAATGTAAGGTGCAGATTTCTGATCTGCATTTAAATCCCTGTCTCTTGATGACACCGAATGCTTTCTGTGAACGTTACTGTAATGTTATTAAGTGTTCTTTTAGGGAGCGATCCCAGAACATTTACAGGATGTGTTTGTGTTCGCGCAGAAGCCTCTCTGACAATTTATGGAAATGTTCTGGGACTAAAGTGTTGTGTGAATCATGGCTGATCAATAGATGTTTGATGTTAAGAATATTTCAAGGATGTAAAGTCACTATCATGTGAAATATAATAAACACATTTATAACACATTTGTGTAATGTATGATGTCTGTCTGTCTGTCTGTCTGTCTGTCTTCATGCATCTGGTGCTCGGGGTGTCACAGGACTCTGATCATTCATTGGTTGAGATTCTGTGAAGTAACCTGAGGAAAGATGTCCTGCTCACATGTAGTGAATGTGATTTCTTATAAACATGAGCTTTCACTAATCTTAACTTGTGCTGGACTACTCAGTGACATTGTGTTGATGTTTGTTTGAGCTCAATGATCATGATGGTTTATATAACTCAAACAAACATCAACAGCACCAGCAAACTGATGTTTCATGTGTCTCTCTTTAATGCTGAGGTCCAAGCCTTTACTTCATGTGGAGAGAGAGAGAGAGAGAGAGAGAGAGAGAGAGAGAGAGAGAGACTTCATTTCACTTGGGAGAAAGTCTTTGATAAAACGTTTGCATTGTTACATTGAAAATATGGTTGTCTGTTTCTCATTGGCTGATGCGTTGTGCGACCCAGCGCCTCTGAATGATCCATGTGTCTGTTTTTGACAGGTAGGAGATAAGACGATGCCCTCAGGTATTAGATGTCATCCCATTTCGGCGGGAAAAAGCAGTTAGAGGCGCTCGACAGAAGCAGATTCCTGTGAATCGCACACAACAAAGCTTCTGTTCTCATTAGATGAAGACGTGACGCTGTAGCACACGTGTGTAATCTCACACCACTGCTGAATATCAATTGGTCATATTAACTGAAGTTCACTGTCAAGGGCACACTATAGAAACTCATGCATTCACTGTCTGTTGTCTATGTTAATGCATTAGTTAGCTGCTAATCCATCACATCAACTACATTAATCTTTACTCATGAGTTTTCTGATATGGAGAAGTCTGTGTAGGCTCACTGGTGTCTCATGAAACAGATTATTACGCATCTCACTGAAATACAAAGTAAGCATCATAATGTCAGGATATCATGATAAAAAATATACCACACAAAATATATACCAAACAAATCTTCTGCTTCAGTTAAATGATTAAATTAATATTACAGTTTATATATTACACTGCAAAAAATTATTAAATAAAGATGCTTTTCTTGATGACTAAAACGACCCAAGAAAATAAGTCTAGTTTTTAGACCAAAAATATCAAATTTAAGTGATTTTGTGCATAAAACAATCAAAAAAATCTGCCAATGGGGTTTTTTGATATTTTTGATCTTAATTTAAGAATTTTTTGATATTTTTACTGAAAACACTACGAATTCTTTTTCTCTTGAAAATCATTTTTTGCAGTGTATATACGTATACACTATTAAATTATATTGATCTCTACATTTCTCTCACCCATCCCATACGACAAAAAAATATATTTTTAAATATATTTCAAAATGTAAAAAATGGCCAAAAAATATATTTGCTGAAATATATTCTGGAATATGTTTACAAAAATATATATTTTTCATCCATATTTTTTGGCATTTTGTGTATATTTCGAAATATATATTAAAAATAAATACAATATATTTAGTCCTCCATATATTTCAATCCAAAGAAAATATATTCACTTCGCATTGGAAGAAAAACTTGGTTTATGTTACTAACCTGTAAACATAACAGTTTTAAATTATATATAGTTTCATCTTCAAAAATATACTTTATAAAATTAACTTGTATTTAGCATATATTTAAAATATATTTTGGTAAAGAATACATTTTTGCCATATGGGTTGTAAAATATTTGTTGCCCTTAAAATACATTTTAAAATATATGTTAATATATATGAAGGTTAAAATTTAATATATTTCTAAATTCAAAAATATATTTAATTGCGCATTACTTTCTATTTTGTATTTAGCTTATATTTAAAATATATTATTGGCCAGAGAAATATATTTATATTTATTAATATATTTAGAGTATATTTATTGGCATATGGGCATCCACCATCTTGGATTTACTGAATTTTTTACTAGAGCCAACTTATATATTACGCAAAACACAAAGCATGAATTCAAGATCATCTATGTTGTGTTGTTATTGTATGTTGTGTAGTTTGAAATGAGAAACTCTCTCTATTTATTTAGTTGGTGTGATGTGAACACAGTCTTTGCATCAAGAGTAACCATGTTGTATATGTAGGGACCTCGTGTTGTTTTGGAGTTCAGTTTATGAACATCTGTCTGATCTCATCTCCTCTCACTGAAGTCTCTTTCTGTGAATATCTGCTTGAAGAGCAGCAAATGTTGTCCCCTTCACGTTCTGGTCCAGATACTCAAAGCTGTGCTGGTAAAATCCATTTAGTTTGTGCTGTGAGTCAGCGCTTTCCCTCAGGATGAATCATTCATCATAGACTTCTTGTGCCAAAGAGGTCGATCAGATTCTAATGGCTGACAGTGTGTGTGTGTGTGTGTGTGTGTGTGTGTGTGTGTGTGTGTGTGTGTGTGTGTGTGTGTGTGTTCGTGCGCGTGCGTGTGTGCGTGTGTGTGTGTCTCTGTGTGTGTGTTTGAGGGACAGGAAATGTGTAGATGTCTGAGAGGAGGATGGAAGATAAGAGGAACAGAGGAAAACCTTGAGCTGAAGGTTCTCCTGAGCTCTGTGTGTCTTCAGGATATGAACTTTCAGGAAGAAGCTCATCTGTTTACAGTCAATCTCTCTTCCTGTCCTGCTCACAGACTTCAACTTCACTTTTACTCAACACATGAACTTCACTGACATTCAGACATTACATTCATACAGTGATTCAAAAACAACCTTCATTTTCTACAGGAACATTTCTGCTCTTTTACACTATTAGTTAGATTGCCGTATTGTTTTATTATGATCTAGATCTTTATTTGTCATTAGTGTCTCATGCATGCATTCATCAGAGAGAGAGAGAGAGAGAGAGAGAGAGAGAGAGAGAGAGAGAGAGAGAGAGAGAGCGACTCGATCCAGCAAGCACAAACCAAGACAATGAACTGACGGCTAGTTGAGTAAAGCACTTCTACCCTAAATAACCTTGAATTTGGTTACATGGATGTTTGACAGAAAGGAGATGGATTATTGTTTATGTAGTCATTTCTCTCTTGACAATGATCTTTCTCTCTGTAGTTGATCATTTTAATAGGTTTTAAAAATATTCTTATGCAAGTTTACCTTGATCTTAATGTGTAACTGCTTACTGGATGTGTGGCGAGGTCGCTCTACTGCTATCAATGCAAGTTCACCTACTTGCAGGGGAATTTGACTACGCCACCTGGGAACTACCCAGGAAACAAAAATGACCCCTAGGTCACACAGGTTCACTTCTCATATATAATTAAAGGCAGGCAGAGAACATGAGTATCAAAAATACAAAATTTATTAATCAGTAATAAAAAATAGAACAGTTAATTTTTCTTTAAAAGGAGTATGTTACACCTCCAATCAGTTCAATGTCGAGACAAGATGGATCGCATCACTTCAGATCTCAACAATATTCTTACTGCAAATGATGCGGTAAGTGGCAGCTGGATACAGAATAAATCAAAACAAATATAACAAACAGGGCTGAGGTTACCCACAGGAGTGATCACCGGCGCACGTTGTCAAAGAGCACACTTCATATACACACCACACCGTGAACTTAAATTACAAATCATACACTCCAAAAAGGTGTAACACAGCAAATGTTGGGATAGTACAACCACCACCACCAGATCCTTCACCCGTGGGGACCTCAGCTCCTGAAAGAAAATTAAACACAAAATAAATATCAAAAATAATATTGGTCAGACATACACAAAATAAATCACAAAAGTCACAACACACTCCATTACACAAATATTTAAACAAGAACAAAATAAAGAAATACAATTTAAACTAACTAATAACGAATGCAAAAATCCACATACAATTATTCAGAAAAAAAGAAAAGAAAACAAAAGTTAAGCAGCAGCAGTAAGGCTACAATTGAGACCGACAAACACAGACGCTTAGCTCGAGTATGCTACGCGATTCTCCGCTCAGCAGGACGTTTCCATATAACTGAACACTTCACAGAAACCAGACAGCAGCAACAGTTCCCAGCATAATACTGTGCAATTTAGCAAAGTTTATGCAGCACACAGCGGCGGTAGAAAATGAAACTAAAGCTGAAATGTATAATCAGCCAAAGTGAAAGGGAGAATCCTACAAAATATAAACAAACATAGCCTGTATCATTGCAGATCCCAGATTTCAATTAATATTCCCCACTAATACCCTTACCTCGACTTACCACAAGCGGATAGATAAAAAGTTTTAGGTAGGCTTCAGTATCAAGCCACGGCCAAGCATGCACAGCATTCAGATCACCCACGGTTACGCTGGAATACAGGGACTACACATTACCAAAAACCCACCCTTTAATCATCCAGCCCTTTTTAAATAAACCTGACCTTGTGATACAAAAACAGCGCTCACTTACCGGAAAGGGCAGTCAACAGCTCCTCGCTAAAGCAACCGTAAAACTACATCAAGAAGAACAGGAGGGCTAGATTGTAGCAACAAAACCACTGCACGGATGGAAAGCCAAGCTGCAATATAGCGCGCAAATCGTTAGTGTTATATGTACAGTGAAAAGTTAGCAGCATGCTACGTAACAACAACAACAACACATACCGTAAGCCACCATCAACACAGCGACAAGGGACTGCGGTCAAGCCACCCTCCACTTTGAAAAAGACGGTCAAACTAGCCCTCACGTTTTTTTCTGTGTGCACATATATTAGGCATTACGGTAAATGCACGAGAGGAATGATTTCAAAATAAAAGTTTCTCACCTAATTTGTTGATATTTCTATTGAATTCTGTGTGTATTTTAAATCGTTGCTAGGGTATTATGGGTGGTTTCTAGGCTGTTTCTGTTGCATTCTGTGTGGTTGCTAGGGATCTGTAAGTGGTTGCTAGGCTGTTTCTGTTGCATTCTATTTGGTTGCTAGGCTGTTTCTGTTGCATTCTGTGTGTGTTTTAAGTCATTGCTAGTATTATGGGTGGTTGCTAGGCAGTTTCTCTTGCATTTTGTGTGGTCGCTAGGCTGTTGCTAGGGCTCTTCAAATTGTTGCCAGGGCAGTATAGGTGGTTGCTAGTCTGTTTCTGTTGCATTCTGTGTCTGTTTTAAGTTGTTGCTAGGGTATTATGGGTGGTTGTTAGGCGTTTCTCTTGCATTTTGTGTTGTTGCTAGGGTTCTTTAAGTTGTTGCTAGGGTGTTTTGGGTGGTTGCTAGGCGGTTTCTCTTGCATTCTGTGTGGTTGCTAGGCTGTTAATAAGGTTTTTTAAGTGGTTGTTAGGCTGTTTCTGTTGCATTCTGTGTGTGTTTTAAGTTGTTGCTAGGGTATTCTGGGTGGTTGCTAGGCAGTTTCTCTTGCATTCTGTGTGGTTGCTAGGCTGTTGCTAGGGTTCTTTAAGTGGTTGCTAGGCTGCTTCTATTGCATTCTGTGTGTGTTTTAAGTTGTTGCTAGGGTATTATGGGTGGGTGCTAGGCTGTTTATGTTGCATTCTGTATCTGTTTTAGGTCATTGCTAGGGTATTATAGGCGGTTTCTCTTGCATTTTGTGAGGTTGCTAGGCTGTTGCTAGGGTTCTTTAAGTGGTTGCTAGGGTGTTTCTGTTCATTCTGTGTGTGTTTTAAGTGGTTGCTAGGGTATTATGGGTGGTTGCTAGGCGGTTTCTCTTGCATTCTGTGTGGTTGCTTGGCTGTTGCTAGAGTTCTTTAAGTTGTTGCTAGGGTATTATGGGTGGTTGCTAGGCTGTTTATGTTGCATTCTGTATCTGTTTTAAGTTGTTGCTAGGGTATTATGGGTGGTTGTTAGGCGGTTTCTCTTGCATTTTGTGTTGTTGCTAGGCTGTTGCTAGGGTTCTTTAAGTTGTTGCTAGGGTATTCTGGGTGGTTGCTAGGCTGCTTCTGTTACACTCTGTATCTGTTTTAGGTCATTGCTAGGGTATTATGGGCGGTTTCTCTTGCATTTTGTGTGGTTGCTAGGCTGTTGCTAGGGTTCTTTAAGTTGTTGCTAGGGTATTATGGGTGGTTGTTAGGCGGTTTCTCTTGCATTTTGTGTGGTTGCTTGGCTGTTGCTAGGGTTCTTTAAGTTGTTGCTAGGGTATTATGGGTGGTTGCTAGGCGGTTTCTCTTGCATTCTGTGTGGTTGCTAGGCTGTTGCTAGGGTATTATGGGTGGTTGTTAGGTGGTTTCTCTTGCATTTTGTGTGGTTGCTTGGCTGTTGCTAGGGTTCTTTAGGTTGTTGCTAGGGTATTATGGGTGGTTGCCATGCTGTTTCTGTTGCATTCTGTATCTGTTTTAGGTCATTGCTAGGGTATTATGGGTGGTTGTTAGGGGGTTTATCTTGCATTCTGTGTGGTTGCTTGCCTGTTGCTAGGGTTCTTTAGGTTGTTGCTAGGGTATTATGGGTGGTTTCTAGGCTGTTTATGTTGCATTCTGTGTCTGTTTTAAGTTGTTGCTAGGGTATTATGGGTGGTTGCTATGCTGTTTCTATTGCATTCTGTTTCTGTTTTAAGTTGTTGCCAGGGTTCCATGGGTGGCTGCCAAGCGGTTGCACTGGCATTCTGTGAGGCTACTTGGCAGTTGCTAGGGTATTATGTGTGGTTGCTAAGCTCTTGTTGTGGCATTCTTGTTGGATGCTATGCTATTGCTCTTGTTTTCTGGGTGATTGCTAGACTGTTGCTAGGGTATAATTAGTGGTTGCTATACTGTTGATATGGTGTTATTGGTTATTGCTAGGCTGTTGTTGAGATATTATGGTGGATTACTATGAGGATGCTAGCATATTAAGGGTGGTTGCTGGGCTGTTGTTGTGACATTTTATTTGATTGCTAGGCTGTTGCTAGGCTACAGTATTTAAATTGGTTGCTAGGGTTTTCTTGGTGATTGTGAGGTGAGGCTGATAAGCCTTTGCTAGGGTATTTTAGGTGGTTTATAAAATTGCTAGGCTGTACAGGGTGGTTGACACAGAACTGCTTTGCATTTAATAGGGAGTCAGTAAAAGAAAACGACCTGTTTCCACAGAATCATTCCACTTCTGAATACTAGTACACTATCTCAGGTTGTCACCACTGCATTATCATCACAGTCTGATATGCTGTTTTTAAAAAAAGAGAGCTCTAAGAAGTCCCATACACTTGCAGTATTTTCTATACATTTGGTTAGATGTTAAAGAGAAACTACCTGTTTCCACAGAATCATTCCTCTTCTGAATACTAGTACACTATCTCAGGTTGTCATCACAGCAGTATCATCACAGTCTGATGCGCTGTTTTTAAAAATAGTATAAATAGCAGTATTTTCTATACATTCGGTTAGATGTTAAAGGAATAGTCTACCCTTTTGCCATATTAAACTATGTTATTACATCAACCTAGACGAATTAATACATACCTATCTTTTTTCAATGCGTGCACTGTACAGCGTGTTGTGAATGTGTTAGCATTTAGCCTAGCCCCATTCATTCCTTTGGTACCAAACAAAAGTTGTATTTTGTGGCACCATACTTACTGGTATAACTCCTCATGTAACAGTCTTTAAATAGGGAAAACACGGAAGTGTTTAGTGGCTTCCCTGTTTAGTACCATAGGAATGAATGGGGCTAGGCTAAATGCTAACACATTCACGACGCGCTTTACAGTGCACTCATTGAAAAAAGATAGATATGTATTAAGTCGTCTAAGTTGAGATAATAACATAGTTTAATATGGCAAAAGGGTAGACTATTCCTTTAAAGATAAACTACCTGTTTCCACAGAATCATTCCACTTCTAAATGATAGTACACCACCTCAGGTTGTCACCACTGCAGTATCACCACAGTCTGATATGCTGTTTTTAAAAAATAGAGCCCTGAGCTATTATATACACTCTGTATTTTCTATACATTCGATTACATGTTAAAGGGAAACTAGCTGTTTCCACTGAATCATTCCACTTCTAAATGATAGTACACCATATCAGGTTGTCACTCCTGCAGTATCATCACAGTCTGATATGCTGTTTTTAAAATATAGAGCCCTGAGCTATTATATACACTCTGTATTTTCTATACATTCGGTTACATGTTAAAGAGAAACTACCTGTTTCCACAGAATCATTCCACTTCTAAATGATAGTACACCATCTCAGGTAGTCACTTCTGCAGTATCACCACAGTCCGATATGCTGTTTTAAAATAGAGAGCTCTAAGCAATCCTATACACTTGCAGTATTTTCTATACATTCGGTTAGATGTTAAAGGGAAACTACCTGTTTCCACAGAATCATTCCACTTCTGAATACTAGTACACTATCTCAGGTTGTCACACCTGCAGTATCATCACAGTCTGATATGTTATTGTTTAAATATAGAGCCCTAAGATACCATACACACTCTGTATTTTCTATACATTCAGATTGATTTTAAAAGAAAACTACCTGTTTCCACAGAATTATTTCACTTCTGAATGATAGTAAACCATCTCAGATTGTCACTCCTGCAGTATCATCACAGTCTGATATGCTGTTTTTAAAATAGAGAGCTCTAAGCAGTATACACTTGCTGTATTTTCTATACATTCGGTTAGATGTTAAAGGGAAACTACCTGTTTCCACAGAATCATTCCACTTCTGAATGACAGTACACCATCTCAGGTTGTCACTCCTGCAGTATCACCACAGTCTGATATGCTGTTTTTAAAATAAAGAGCCCTGAGGTATCATATACACTCTGTATTTACTATACATTCGGTTACATGTTAAAAGGAAACTACCTGTTTCCACAGAATCATTCCGCTTCTAAGTGATAGTACACCTTCTCAGATTGTCACCCCTGCAGTATCATCACAATCTGATATGCTGTTTTTAAAATAGGGGGTTCTAAGCTGTCTTATACACTTGCAGTATTCTCTATACATTCAGCCAGATGCAAAAGGGAAACCACCTGTCTCCACAGAATTATTTCACTTCTGAATGATAGTACACCATCTCAGGTTGTCACTCCTGCAGTGTAATCACAGTCTGATATGCTGTTTTTCAAATAGAGAGCCCAAGAAGTCCTATACACTTGTGGTATTTTCTATACATTTGGTTAGATGTTAAAGGGAAACTACCAGTTTCCACAGAATCATTCTACTTCTGAATGATAGTACACCATCTTAGGCTGTCACTCCTGCAGTATCATCACAGTCTGATATGCTGTTTTTAAAATATAATGCTCTACGATGTCCAGTAAACTCTGTATTTTCTATACATTTAGTTAGATCTTAAAGGGAATCTATCAGTTTCCTCAGAATCATTCCACTTCTGAATGATAGTAAACAATCTCAGGTTGTCACTCATGCAGTATCATCACAGTCTGATATGCTGTTTTTAAAATAGAGAGCTCTAAGAAGTCCTATACACTTGCAGTATTTTCTATAAATTCAGTTAGATGTTAAAGGGAAACTACCTGTTTCCACAGAATCATTCCCCTTCTGAATAATAGTACACCATCTCAGGTTGTCACTCCTGCAGTATCATCACAGTCTGATATGCTGTTTTTAAAATAGAGAGCTCTAAGAAGTCCTATACACTTGCAGTATTTTCTATAAATTAAGTTAGATGTTAAAGGGAAACTACCTGTTTCCACAGAATCATTCCACTTCTGAATAATAGTACACCATCTCAGGTTGTCACTCCTGCAGTATCATGACAGTCTGATATGTTATTGTTAAAATATAGAGCCCTAAGACACCATACACACTCTGTATTTTCTATACATTCAGATAGATGTTAAAAGAAAACTACCTAATTCCACAGAATTATTTCACTTCTGAATGATAATACACCATCTCAGGTTGTCACTCCTGCAGTATCATCACAGTCTGATATGCTGTTGTTAAAACATAAAGCCCTGAGGTATCATATACACACTGTATTTTCTATACATTCAGTTAGATGTTAAAGGGAAACTACCCGTTTCCACAGAATCATTCCACTTCTAATTGACGGTACACCATCTCAGGTTGTCACCAATGCAGTATCATCACGGTCTGATATGCTGTTGTTAAAATATAAAGCCCTGAGGTATCATATACACACTGTATTTTCTATACATTCAGTTAGATGTTAAAGGGAAACTACCTGTTTCCACAGAATTATTTCACTTCTGAATGATAATACACCATCTCAGGTTGTCACTCCTGCAGTATCATCACAGTCTGATATGCTGTTGTTGAAATTTAAAGCCCTGAGGTATCATATACACACTGTATTTTCTATACATTAAGTGACATGTTGGAGGGAGGCTACCTGTTCCCACAGAGTCATTCCACTTTTAGTTGGCGGTGCACCATCTCAGGTTGTCGCCACTGCAGTATCATCACAGTCTGATATGCTGTTGTTAAAATATAAAGCCCTGAGGTATCATATACACTCTGTATTATCTATACATTCAGTTAGATGTTTATGGGAAACTACCCGTTTCCACAGAATCACTCCACCTCTAAATGACGGCACACCATCTCAGGTTGTCACCACTGCAGTATCATCACAGTCTGATATGCTGTTTTCAAAATAGAGAGCTCTAAGATGTCATATACACTCTATATTATCTATACATTCAGTTAGATGTTAAAGGGAAACGACCTGTTTCCACATAATCATTCCACTTCTAAATGATAGTACACCATCTCAGGTTGTCACTCCTGCAGTATCATCACAGTCTGATATGTTATTGTTTAAATATAGAGCCCTATACCATACACACTCTGTATTTTCAATACATTCAGATAGATGTTAAAGGGAAACTACCTGTTTCCACAGAATCATTCCAATTCTAAATGCCAGTACACCATCTCAGGTTGTCACCCCTGCAGTATCATCACAGTCTGATATGTTGTTTTTAAAATAGAGAGCTCTAAGAAGTCCTATACACTTGCAGTATTTTCTATACATTCGGTTAGATGTAAAAGGGAAACTACCTGTTTCCACATAATCATTCCACTTCTAAATGATAGTACACCATCTCAGGTAGTCACTCCTGCAGTATCATCACAGTCTGATATGTTATTGTTTAAATATAGAGCCCTAAGATAACATACACACTCTGTATTTTCAATACATTCAGATAGATGTTAAAAGAAAACTACCTGTTTCCACAGAATTAATTCACTTCTGAATGATAGTACACCATCTCAGGTTGTCTCTCCTGCAGTATCATCACAGTATGATATGCTGTTTTTAAAATAGAGAGCTCTAAGCAGGATACACTTGCAGTATTTTCTATACATTAAGTTAGATTTTAAAGGGAAACTACCTGTTTCCACAGAATTATTTCACTTCTGAATGATAGTACACCATCTCAGGTTGTCACTCCTGCAGTATCATCACAGTCTGATATGTTATTGTTTAAATATAGAGCCCTAAGATACCATACACACTCTGTATTTTCAATACATTCAGATAGATGTTAAAGGGAAACTACCTGTTTCCACAGAATCATTCCGCTTCTAAATGATCGTACACCATCTCAGGTTGTCACTTCTGCAGTATCATCACAGTCTGATATGTTGTTTTTAAAATAGAGAGCTCCAAGGAGTCCTATACACTTGCAGCATTCTCTACACATTCGGCCAGATGTCAAAGGGAAACCACCCGTCTCCACAGAATCACTCCACTTCTAAATGATAGTACACCATCTCAGGTAGTCACTCCTGCAGTATCATCACAGTCTGATATGTTATTGTTTAAATATAGAGCCCTAAGATACCATACACACTCTGTATTTTCAATACATTCAGATAGATGTTAAAGGGAAACTACCTGTTTCCACAGAATCATTCCAATTCTAAATGACAGTACACCATCTCAGGTTGTCACTCCTGCAGTATCATCACAGTCTGATATGCTGTTTTTAAAATAGAGAGCTCTAAGAAATCCTATACACTTGCAGTATTTTCTATACATTCGGTTAGATTTTAAAGGGAAACTACTTGTTTCCACAGAATAATTCCACTTCTAAATGACGGTACACCATCTCAGGTTGTCACCACTGCAGTATCATCACAGTCTGATATGCTGTTTTCAAAATAGAGAGCTCTAAGATGTCATGTACACTCTATATTATCTATACATTCAGTTAGATGTTAAAGGGAAACTACCTGTTTCCACAGAATCATTCCACTTCTGAATGATAGTACAAAATCTCAGGTTGTCACACCTGCAGTATCATCACAGTCTGATATGTTATTTTTAAATATAGAGCCATAAGATACCATACACACTCTGTATTTTCTTTACATTCAGATAGATGTTAAAAGAAAACTACCTGTTTCCACAGAATCATTTCACTTCTGAATGACAGCACACCATCCCAGGTTGTCACTCCTGCAGTATCATCACAGTCTGATATGCTGTTTGTAAAATAGAGAGCTCTAAGCAGTATACACTTGCAGTATTTTCTATACATTAAGTTAGATTTTAAAGGGAAACTACCTGTTTCCACAGAATCATTCTACTTCTAATTGACAGTACACCATCTCAGGTTGTCACCACTGCAGTATCATCACAGTCTGATAGATTGTTGTTAAAATATAAATCCCTGAGGTTTCATATACGCAGTTTTTTCTATATATTCGGTTATATGTTAAAGGGAAACTACCTGTTTCCACAGAATTATTCCACTTCTAAATGACAGTACACCTTCTCAGGTTGTCACCACTACAGTATCATCACAGTCTGATATGCTGTTTTTAAAATAGAGAGCTCTAAGAAGTCCTATACACTTGCAGTATTTTCTATACATTCAATTAGATGTTAAAGGGAAACTACCTGTTTCCACAGAATCGTTCCACTTCTGAATGATAGTACACCATCTCAGGTTGTCACTCCTGCAGTATCATCACAGTCTGATATGCTGTTTTTAAAATAGAGAGCTCTAAGAAGTCCTATACACTTGCAGTATTTTCTATACATTAAATTACATGTTAAAGGGAAACTACCTGTTTCCACAGAATAATTCCACTTCTAAATGACCGTACACCATCTCAGGTTGTCACTCATGCAGTATCATCACAGTCTGATATGCTGTTTTTAAAATAGAGAGCTCTAAGCAGTCCTATACACTTGCATTATTTTCTAAAAACAACATATCAGACTGTTATGATACTGGAGGAATAACAACCTCAGATGGTCTACTATCATTCAGAAGTGGAATGATTCTGTGGAAATCCCTTTAACATCTAATTGTATGTATAGAAAATACAGGGTTTATTGGACATCTTAGAGCTCTCCATTTTAAAAACAGCATATCAGACTGTGATGATACTGCAGGGATGACAACCTCAGATGGTCTACTATCATTCAGAAGTGGAATGATTCTGTGGAAATCCCTTTAACATCTAATTGTATGTATAGAAAATACAGGGTTTATTGGACATCTTAGAGCTCTCCATTTTAAAAACAGCATATCAGACTGTTATGATACTGGAGGAATAACAACCTCAGATGGTCTACTATCATTCAGAAGTGGAATGATTCTGTGGAAATCCCTTTAACATCTAATTGTATGTATAGAAAATACAGGGTTTATTGGACATCTTAGAGCTCTCCATTTTAAAAACAGCATATCAGACTGTGATGATACTGCAGGGATGACAACCTGAGGTGTTGTACTGTCATTTAGAAGTGGAATGATTCTGTGGAAACGGGTAGTTTCCCTTTAACATCTAACTGAATCTATAGAAAATACAGAGTGCATATGTGATCTTAGAGCCCCCAAATTTAAAAACCACATATCAGACTGTGATAATGCTACAGGGGTGACAACCTGAAATGTTGTACTATCATTCAGAAGTGGAATGTTTCTGTGGAAACAGGTAGTTTCCCTTTAATATCTAACTGAATTTATAGAAAATACTGCATGTGTTAGACATCTTAGAGCTCTCTATTTTAAAAACAGCATATCAGACTGTGATGATACTGCAGGAGTGACAACCTGAGATGGTGTATGATCATTTAGAAGCGGAATAATTCTGTGGAAACAGCTAGTTTTTTTTAACGTCTAACCGA
The DNA here is from genome assembly GCF_027580225.2 of Misgurnus anguillicaudatus. Taxonomy (NCBI): domain Eukaryota; kingdom Metazoa; phylum Chordata; class Actinopteri; order Cypriniformes; family Cobitidae; genus Misgurnus; species Misgurnus anguillicaudatus. The sequence continues at coordinate 36,360,532 of NC_073345.2, forward strand.
ATGTATAGAAAATACCACAAGTGTATAGGACTTCTTAGAGCTTTCTATTTTAAAAACAGCATATCAGACTGTGATGATACTGCAGTGGTGACAACCTACGATGGTGTACTGTCATTTAGAAGTGGAATGATGCTGTGGAAACAGGTAGTTTCCCTTCAACATCCAAATGAATTAATAGAAAATACAGAGTTTACTGGACATCTTAGAGCCCCCTAATTTAAAAACAGCATATCAGACTGTGTTAATACTACAGGGGTGACAACCTGAGGTGGTGTACTATCACTCAGAAGTGGAATGATTTTGTGGAAACAGGTAGTTTCCCTTTAACATCTAACCGAATATATAGAAAATACCGAGTGTATATGACATCTTAAGGCTCTCTGTTTTAAAAACAGCATATCAGACTGTTATGATACTGCAGGAGTGACAACCTGAGATGGTGTACTATCATTCAGAAGTGGAATGATACTGTGGAAACAGGTAGTTTCCCTTTAACATCTGACCAAATTTTTAGAAAATACAGAGTGTATATGACATTTTAGAGCATTATATTTTAAAAACAGCATATCAGACTGTGATGATAGTGCAAGAGTGACAACCTGAGGTACTATCATTTAGAAGTGGAATGATTCTGTGGAAACAGGTAGTTTCCCTTCAACATCCAAATGAATTGATAGAAAATACAGAGTGCATATGTGATCTTAGAGCACCCAAATTTAAAAAACACATATCAGACTGTGATAATGCTACAGGGGTGACAACCTGAAATGTTGTACTATCATTCAGAAGTGGAATGTTTCTGTGGAAGCAGGTAGTTTCCCTTTAACATCTAACCAAATGTTTAAAAAAATACCACAAGTGTATACTTCTTAGAGCTCTCTATTTTAAAAACAGCATATCAGACTGTGATGATACTGCAGGAGTAACAACCTGAGATGGTGTCCTGTTATTTAGAAGTGGAATGATGTTGTGGAAACAGATAGATTCCCTTTAACATCTAACCAAATGCATAGAACATACAGAGTTTACTGGACACCTTAGAGCATTATAATTTAAAAACGGCATATCAGACTGTGATGATACTGCAGTGGTGACAACCTGAGATGGTGTACTATGATTCAGAAGTGGAATGATTCTGTGGAAACAGGTAGTTTCCCTTTAACATCTAACTGAATTTATAGAAAATACTGCAAGTGTATAGGACTTCTTAGAGCTCTCTATTTTAAAAACAGCATATCAGACTGTGATGATACTGCAGTGGTGACAACTTGAAATGTTGTACTATCATTCAGAAGTGGAATGTTTCTGTGGAAACAGGTAGTTTCCCTTTAATATCTAACTGAATTTATAGAAAATACTGCATGTGTTAGACATCTTAGAGCTCTCTATTTTAAAAACAGCATATCAGACTGTGATGATACTGCAGGAGTGACAACCTGAGATGGTGTATTATCATTCAGAAGTGGAATGATGCTGTGGAAACAGGTAGTTTCCCTTCAACATCCAAATGAATTAATAGAAAATACAGAGTTTACTGGACATCTTAGAGCCCCCTAATTTAAAAACAGCATATCAGACTGTGATAATACTACCGGGGTGACAACCTGAGGTGGTGTACTATCATTCAGAAGTGGAATGATTTTGTGGAAACAGGTAGTTTCCCTTTAACATCTAACCGAATATATAGAAAATACAGAGTGTATATGACATCTTAAGGCTCTCTGTTTTAAAAACAGCATATCAGACTGTTATGATACTGCAGTGGTGACAACCTGCGATGGTGTACTATCATTCAGAAGTGGAATGATTCTGTGGAAACAGGTAGTTTCCCTTCAACATCCAAATGAATTAATAGAAAATACAGAGTTTACTGGACCTCTTAGAGCATTATAATTTTAAAAACGGCATATCAGACTGTGATGATACTGCAGTGGTGACAACCTGATATGGTGTACTATCATTTAGAAGTGAAATAATTCTGTGGAAACAGGTAGTTTCCCTTTAACATCTAACCGAATGTTTAAAAAAATACCACAAGTGTATAGGACTTTTTAGAGTTCTCTATTTTAAAAACAGCATATCAGACTGTGATGATACTGCAGGAGTAACAACCTGAGATGGTGTACTATTATTCAGAAGTGGAATGATTCTGTGGAAACAGGTAGTTTCCCTTTAACATCTAACTTAATTTATAGAAAATACTGCAAGTGTATAGGACTTCTTAGAGCTCTCTATTTTAAAAACAGCATATCAGACTGTGATGATACTGCAGTGGTGACAACCTGAGATTGTTTACTATCATTTAAAAGTGGAATGATTCCGAGGAAACAGATAGATTCCATTTAAGATCTAACTAAATATATAGAAAATACAGAGTTTACTGGACATCGTAGAGCATTATATTTTAAAAACAGCATATCAGACTGTGATGATACTGCAGGAGTGACAGCCTAAGATGGTGTACTATCATTCAGAAGTAGAATGATTCTGTGGAAACTGGTAGTTTCCCTTTAACATCTAACCAAATGTATAGAAAATACTGCAAGTGTATAAGACTTCTTGGGCTCTCTATTTGAAAAACAGCATATCAGACTGTGATTACACTGCAGGAGTGACAACCTGAGATGGTGTACTATCATTCAGAAGTGGAATGATTCTGTGGAAACCGGTAGTTTCCCTTTAACATCTAACTGAATGTATAGAAAATACTGCAAGTCTATAAGACAGCTTAGAACCCCCTATTTTAAAAACAGCATATCAGATTGTGATGATACTGCAGGGGTGACAATCTGAGAAGGTGTACTATCATTTAGAAGCGGAATGATTCTGTGGAAACAGGTAGTTTCCTTTTAACATGTAACCGAATGTATAGTAAATAAAGAGTGTATATGATACCTCAGGGCTCTCTATTTTAAAAACAGCATATCAGACTGTGGTGATACTGCAGGAGTGACAACCTGAGATGGTGTACTTGCATTCAGAAGTGGAATGATTCTGTGGAAACAGGTAGTTTCCCTTTAACATCTAACCGAAGGTATAGAAAATTCAGCAAGTGTATACTGCTTAGAGCTCTCTATTTTAAAAACAGCATATCAGATTGTGATGATACTGCAGGAGTGACAACCTGAGATGGTGTACTATCATTTAGAAGTGGAATGATTATGTGGAAACAGGTCGTTTCCCTTTAACATCTAACTGAATGTATAGAAAATACAGTGTGTATATGATACCTCAGGGCTTTATATTTTAACAACAGCATATCAGACTGTGATGATACTGCATTGGTGACAACCTGAGATGGTGTACTGTCAATTAGAAGTGGAATTATTCTGTGGAAACAAGTAGTTTCCCTTTAAAATCTAACTTAATGTATAGAAAACACTGCAAGTGTAAACTGCTTAGAGCTCTCTATTTTAAAAACAGCATATCAGACTGTGATGATACTGCAGGAGTTACAACCTGAGATGGTGTACTGTTATTTAGAAGTGGAATGATGTTGTGGAAACAGATAGATTTCCTTTAACATCTAACCAAATGCATAGAACATACAGAGTTTACTGGACACCTTAGAGCATTATAATTTAAAAACGGCATATCAGACTGTGATGATACTGCAGTGGTGACAACCTGAGATGGTGTACTATCATTCAGAAGTGGAATGATTCTGTGGAAACAGGTAGTTTCCCTTTAACATTCAACTGAATTTATAGAAAATACTGCAAGTGTATAGGACTTCTTAGAGCTCTCTATTTTAACAACAGCATATCAGACTGTGATGATACTGCAGGAGTGACAACCTGAGATGGTGTATTATCATTCAGAAGTGAAATAATTCTGTGGAATTAGGTAGTTTTCTTTTAACATCTATCTGAATGTATAGAAAATACAGAGTGTGTATGGTGTCTTAGGGCTCTATATTTTAACAATAACATATCAGACTGTCATGATACTGCAGGAGTGACAACCTGAGATGTTGTACTATTATTCAGAAGTGGAATGATTCTGTGGAAACAGGTAGTTTCCCTTTAACATCTAACTGAATTTATAGAAAATACTGCAAGTGTATAGGACTTCTTAGAGCTCTCTATTTTAAAAACAACATATCAGACTGTGATGATACTGCAGTGGTGACAACCTGAGATTGTTTACTATCATTTAAAAGTGGAATGATTCTGAGGAAACTGATAGATTCCCTTTAAGATCTAACTAAATGTATAGAAAATACAGAGTTTACTGGACATCGTAGAGCATTATATTTTAAAAACAGCATATCAGACTGTGATGATACTGCAGGAGTGACAGCCTAAGATGGTGTACTATCATTCAGAAGTAGAATGATTCTGTGGAAACTGGTAGTTTCCCTTTAACATCTAACCAAATGTATAGAAAATACCACAAGTGTATAGGACTTCTTGGGCTCTCTATTTGAAAAACAGCATATCAGACTGTGATTACACTGCAGGAGTGACAACCTGAGATGGTGTACTATCATTCAGAAGTGAAATAATTCTGTGAAAACAGGTAGTTTCCCTTTAACAACTAACTGAATTTGTAGAAAATACAGAGTTGACTGGACATCGTAGAGCATTGTAATTTAAAAACAGCATATCAGACTGTGATGATAATGCAGGAGTGACAACCTGAGATGTGTACTATCATTCAAAAGTGGAATGATTCTGTGGAAACCGGTAGTTTCCCTTTAACATCTAACTGAATGTATAGAAAATACTGCAAGTGTATAAGACAGCTTAGAATCCCCTATTTTAAAAACAGCATATCAGATTGTGATGATACTGCAGGGGTGACAATCTGAGAAGGTGTACTATCACTTAGAAGCGGAATGATTCTGTGGAAACAGGTAGTTTCCTTTTAACATGTAACCGAATGTATAGTAAATACAGAGTGTATATGATACCTCAGGGCTCTTTATTTTAAAAACAGCATATCCGACTGTGGTGATACTGCAGTGGTGACAACCTGAGATGGTGTACTGTCATTCAGAAGTGGAATGATTCTGCGGAAACAGGTAGTTTCCCTTTAACATCTAACCGAATGTATAGAAAATACAGCAAGTATATACTGCTTAGAGCTCTCTATTTTAAAAACAGCATATCAGACTGTGATGATACTGCAGGAGTGACAACCTGAGATGGTTTACTATCATTCAGAAGTGAAATAATTCTGTGGAAACAGGTAGTTTTCTTTTAACATCTAACCGAATGTATAGAAAATACTGCAAGTGTATAGGACTTCTTAGAGCTCTCTATTTTAAAAACAGCATATCAGATTGTGATGATACTGCAGGAGTGACAACCTGAGATGGTTTACTTTCATTTAGAAGTGGTATGATTCTGTGGAAACAGGTAGTTTCCCTTTAACATGTAACTGAATGTATAGAAAATACTGCAAGTGTATAGGACTTCTTAGAGCTCTCTATTTTAAAAACAGCATATCAGACTGTGATGATACTGCAGGAGTGACAACCTGAGATGGTGTACTGTCATTTGGAAGTGGAATGATTCTGTGGAAACAGGTAGTTTCCCTTTAACATCTAACCGAATGTATAGAAAATACTGCAAGTGTATAGGACTTCTTAGAGCTCTCTATTTTAAAAACAGCATATCAGACTGTGATGATACTGCAGTGCTGACAACCTGAGATGGTGTACTATCATTTAGAAGTGGAATGATTCTGTGGAAACAGGTAGTTTCCCTTTAAAATCTAACTTAATGTATAGAAAATACTGCAAGTGTATACTGCTTAGAGCTCTCTATTTTAAAAACAGCATGTCAGACTGTGATGATACTGCAGGAGTGACAACCTGAGATGGTGTACTATCATTCAGAAGTGAAATAATTCTGTGGAAACAGGTAGTTTTCTTTTAACATCTATCTAAATCTATAGAAAATACAGAGTGTGTATGTTATCTTAGGGCTCTATATTTAAACAATAACATATCAGACTGTGATGATACTGCAGGTGTGACAACCTGAGATGGTGTACTATCATTTAGAAGTGGAATAATTCTGTGGAAACAGGTAGTTTCTCTTTAACATGTAACTGAATGTATAGAAAATACAGTGTGTAAATGATACCTCAGGGCTCTATATTTTAACAACAGCATATCAGACTGTGATGTTAATGCAGTGGTGACAACCTGAGATGGTGTACCATCATTTAGAAGTGGAATGATTCTGTGGAAACAGGTAGTTTCCCTTTGACATGTAACCGAATGTATAGAAAATACTGCAAGTGTATAAGACTTCTTAGAGCTCTCCGTTTTAAAAACAGCATATCAGACTGTGATGATACTGCAGTGGTGACAACCTGAGATGGTGTACCATCATTTAGAAGTGGAATGATTCTGTGGAAACAGGTAGTTTCCCTTTAAAATCTAACTTAATGTATAGAAAACACTGCAAGTGTATACTGCTTAGAGCTCTCTCTTTTAAAAACAGCATATCAGACTGTGATGAGAGTGCAGGAGTGACAACCTGAGATGGTGTACTATCATTCAGAAGTGAAATAATTCTGTGGAAACAGGTAGTTTTCTTTTAACATCTATCTGAATGTTTAGAAAATACAGTGTGTATATGATAGCTCAGGGCTCTATATTTTAAAACCAGCATATCAGACTATGATGATACTGCAGGAGTGACTACCTGAGGTGGTGTACTATCATTTAGGAGTGGAATGATTCCTTGGAAACAGGTAGTTTCCCTTTAACATCTAACCGAATGTATAGAAAATACTGCAAGTGTATCGGACTACTTAGAGCTCTCTATTTTAAAAACAGCATATCAGACTTTGATGATACTACAGATGTGACAACCTGAGATGGTGTACTATCATTCAGAAGTGGAATGATTTTGTGGAAACAGGTAGTTTTCTCTTTAACATCTAACTAAATATATAAAGAAAATATTGACTATAGCAATGCTCTGTCAATCCCCTGAACAACCCAAGCAACTAGTAACACTAGCAACCACCCATAATACTGTAGCAACTACCTACCATTCACTCACAGACACTGTATTAAATGCATATCGTTTTGTGTCAACCACCCTGAACAGCCTAGCAATTTTATGAACCACCTAAAATACCCTTGCAAAGAACACCCTAGCAACAGTATAGCAGCCACCCATTATACCCTAGAAACGGTCTAGCAATTATCCAGAAAACAAAAGCAATATCAGCAAACAACCAGAATCATACAACAGCCTAGCAACCCCCCATAATACCGTAGCAACCACACAGAATACCAGAGCCACAGCCTAGCAATCACCCATAATACCCTAGCAACTACTTAAAACAAACACATAGTGCAACAGAAACAGCCCAGCAGCCAATCATAACACCCTAGGAACCACTTAAATCAGACACAGAATGCAACAGTAACAGCCTAGCAAACACCCATAATACCCTAGCAACAGTTTAGCAATCACATAGAAAACCATAGCTATACCCTAGCAACTACTTAAAACCCTAACAAAAGCATAGCAATCAACCAGAATGCAACAGACCCCGCCTAGCAACCACCCATAATACCCTAGGAACGACTTAAAACACACAGAATGCAACAAAAACAGCCTAGCAACCACAAAGAATGCAACAGAAACAATCTAGCAACCACTTAAAGAACCCAAGTAACCACACAAAATGCAACAGAAACGCCTAGAAACCACCCATAATACCATAGCAACCACTTAAAACACACACAGAATGCAACAGAAACATCCTAGCAACTACCCATAATACCGTAGCAACCACTTAAAACACACACAGAATGCAACAGAAACAGCCTAGCAACCACTTAAAGCACCCTAGCAACCACACAGAATGCAACAGAAATCGCCTAGCAACCACACATAATACCCTAGCAACCACTTAAAACACACACAGAATGCAACAGAAACAACCTAGCAACCACCCATGATACCCTAGCAACCACTTAAAACATAGAGAATGCAAGAGAAACAGCCTAGCAACCACCCATAATACCCTAGAAACGACTTGCAGTGTGCAACAGAAACAGCCTAGCAACCACACAGAATGCAAGAGAAACAGCCTACAACAACCCATAATACCCTAGCAACCACTTAAAACACACACAGAATGCAACAGAAACATCCTAGCAACCACTTAAAGAACCCAAGTAACCACACAGAATGCAACAGAAACAGCCTAGAAACCACCCATAATACCATAGCAACCACTTAAAACACACACAGAATGCAACAGAAACATCCTAGCAACTACCCATAATACCCTAGCAACCACTTAAAACACACACAGAATACAACAGAAACAGCCTAGCAACCACTTAAAGCACCCTAGCAACCACACAGAATGCAACAGAAATCGCCTAGCAACCACACATAATACCCTAACAACCACTTAAAACACACACAGAATGCAACAGAAACAGCCTAGTAACCACTAAAAGAACCCTAGCAACCACACAGAATGCAACAGAGACAACCTGGCAACCACCCATGATGCCCTAGCAACCACTTAAAACACAGAGAATGCAAGAGAAACAGCATAGAGGCCACCCATAATACCCTAGAAACGACTTAAAACACACAGAGAATGCAAGAGAAACAGCATAGAAACCACCCATATTACCCTAGCAATGACTTACAGTGTGCAACAGAAACAGCCTAGCAACAACTTAAAGAACCGTAGCAACAGCCTAGCAACCACACAGAATGCAAGAAAAACAGCCTAGCAACAACCCATAATACCCTAGCAATTACTTAAAAGAGACACAGAATGCAACAGAAACAGCCTAGCAACCACTTAAAGAACCCTAGCAACCACACAGAATGAAAGAGAAAAAGCCTAGCAACCACCCATAATACCCTAGCAACGTCTTAAAACACACACAGAATGCAACAGAAACAGCCTAGCAACCACCCATAATACCCTAGTTACAACTTAAAGAACCCTAGCAACAGCCTAGCAACCACATAGAATGCAAGCGAAACAGCCTAGCAACAACCCATAATACCCTAGCAACGACTTAACAGACACAGAATGCAACAGAAACAGCCTAGCAACCACCCATAATACCCTAGTTACAACTTAAAGAACCGTAGCAACAGCCTGGCGGCCACGCGGAGTGCAGGAGAAACAGCCTGGCAACAACCCATAATACCCTAGCAATGACTTAACAGACACAGAATGCATCAGAAACAGCCTAGCAACCACACAAAACACAACAGAAACAGCCTAGCAACCACTTAAAGAACCCTAGCAACCACACAGAATGCATCAGAAACAGCCTAGCAACAACCCATAATACCCTAGCAACGATTTAAAATAGACACAGAATGCAACAGAAATATCAACAGATTAAGTGAGAAACTTTTATTTTGAAATCATTCCTCTCGTGCGTTTACCGTAATGCCTAATATATGTGCACACAGAAAAAAACGTGAGGGCTAGTTTGACCGTCTTTTTCAAAGTGGAGGGTGGCCTGACCACAGTGACAAGGGGAGGGTCCGGACGTGACGCATACCAAGCTAAAGCCAACCAGCTCTAATATAGCCGATACTCATTGCTGATTGGTCATCACGGGTGTCACTCACCACCACTTACCTCATTCATGCTGTTACAGATGGATTACAGTTTTTCACAATTGCTAAAACACATTTCTTTAAACTATTGCTCACTTACTCAAAACTTTCAACACAAAACCAAATCTTCAAACTACATTCACAGAACTCCGACTCTATCGCCTCAAAATCATTTCATCTGTGCTCAAAATCAAACAATCCTTCTTTCCCCTCATCATCTCCAGTGTTGGGTAAGTTACTCAAAAAAGTAATTAATTACTAGTTACTAATTACATCTTCAATCATGTTTGTAGATTACTGTACAAATGACTCTCTCCAAAAAGTATTTCATTACTGATTACTAATCCTATTTAGTTAATGATACAAATATAGGATTAAAAGAGCTGGTCCAGTTCTCACTATTATCTAACTATTAACTACTTTTGCCTTAATATACTCCAGTTACTGCTTATTAATACTTAGTAAAGTAGTTGTTAAGTTTGGTTGCAGTTGTACATTAGTCTGTGTTTACAGTGGAAAATGAATAAAGTGTACGGTGCTCGCCATATATTTATATATTAATCAACACCTTTGTAGACAATAGCGGTACACTGAAAAAAATGATTCATTGAATTTAATCAATTTTTTTAAGGTAAGTGGTTGCAATCAATTTATTTAAGCTACATTTAAACAAAAGTTTTATATTTTATTTTACTTTATTAATCTTTTTTTGTTTAAATGTAGCTTAAATAAATTGATTGCAACCACTTACCTTAAAAAAATTGATTAAATTCAATGAATCATTTTTTTCAGTGTAGCTGATTAGCAGAACGCTAAACGTGAGTTAACTGCTTAGCTTGAGGTTGAGTTAACTGCTTAGCTTGAATGCACACAACACAATGTACAAAACTACATATTTAGCACGCTCAACAGAACCTAAAAGCAACAATTATTAATGGTGTGCACTTTACATTTGCATGAAAGGTAGTTTTAGCAATGGCATAATGAGTGCTCTTTAAAATAAAATCTGACCTTATTCTTTCTCTTTCATATAATTATGATGTTAATGACACTATCTGCAACCTAACAAACACTCTGGCAATATTTATCTTCTAAAATCTTTACTTTTACTGTGTTTATAATTGGTCTGTAACCTCAATGGTAGGTTAAGTTTAATGATATATATATGAGACAGCTGGTTTATAATTCTAAGAGTGTCCATCATGACTCTATAGAGGAAGGATTAAAGTGTGTAGATGTCAATCTTTCTTCTGTCTCTTTTAAACTCAGATCATCAATATGACTTCAGAGCAGTCAGTTTCTCTCAGATGTTAATCTCTCATGACACCGTCGCTGTAATTATTTCCTCTTATTGGCGCTGTGTCGTCACCTGTGAAGAGAAACCTAAAATCAAGACAAGAGACTCACATCTCTCATCTGAAATATACAGAGACTCAGAAAAACCTGAAAAGAGAAACTTTTGCATTTTTGTCTGTTTCATTCTAGTGAGATTTGCCTTCTTTGTGCAGTTTACATCTTTCCTGCCTTAAATGTTTTTGTTCAATCAATTTGGATTTACAAGTCATTTCAACTTACTTTTATTTATCTTGACAAGAGATGAGTTGCTACAACTTAGAAAATGAAGTATATATTTCAACTATATTTTATAAGCTATAACAACTGATCTCTAGAACAAAAACTTCATTACATTATGTGAAATTTTCTGAAAGCAGTATTTAACATGTGTATGTGTGAAGAATGAGAAATAAACATCAGTTATATTTTCATTCATGTGAAAGTACAGCCAGACGCAGCTTCAGTGTTGGTATTAATTACTAGTTACATACTTAGTCATGTAATTAGTTTACTGTACAAATTATAAAAAGTATTTAATTACTAATTACTTTTTAAAATCCTATTTAATAAATTATACAAAGATAGACTTGAATAAATCATATAAGAGTACATCAGTTATTCTGCTCACACATTTTAAGGTCCAGTTCTCACTATTAACTACTTTTGCCTCAATATAGTCCTAATTACTGCTTATTAATACTTAGTAAAGTAGTTGTTAAGTTTAGGAATTGGGTAGGATTAAGGATGTAGAATAAGATTTAGCAGAACCAGGCATTTATATTTGCTTTTTAACTATTAATAAACAGCCAATATCTCAGTAATATTAATGCTAATAACTAACTAGTTAATAGTGAGGATTGTAAACTACACTAGAGCTTTACCATTATTTTTATTAACTCACCAAAATATTTTAAGTGAGAAGGATTCATAAAAAACATGCATTTTAACTTTAGACTTTTAATGTTGATGTTAAATCCACTATTGTATTATATATCATTGATCTACAGCATGGGTCTTCAACCGGGGGTCCGCGGCCCCCAGGGGGTCCATGACGGAACTGCAGGGGGTCCGCCAAATGATGTTTAACGACAAGCTATTTTTTGGTTAAAACGTAAAATATATGTACAAAACGTTACATGTCCCCTTTAAGTTGTGCACGTGCGTGGCCGCATAGGTTTGAAGGCGTGCGTTCAGTTTAGCCAGCGGAGCAAAATAAAATATCTAAAGATTATAAATGTCCACTCAGGAAGCAGCAGTAGCGACACAAAAGTCATCATAAAACAGGTAAATCTTACGTATGTCTTTTTCAGAATTTTAGAATCATTGCGACATGTTGTCTCATCTATATTTCTGAACTTGGACGGCTGTTTCACGCGGTTCAGATTTAAAGCGCTAACTCAACAGGCAAATGACACCACACCGCGTCTGCATTTTAAACTGTGACAAAACTGTCGCTCGCATTTAAAAATGAATAAACGCGCGCCATGATGGTGCTTTGTGCAAGATTCATAGTCAGGTTGAAATCCGCCTCTCAAAAAGTTGCCCCAAAGAGATGCACTCGGACTCGTTGCATGTTGTTCTCTTGAGTCTGATATGAAGCTATGCAGAAATGCATTACTCAAACTCGTGACAATGATGATACACATGCAAGGCAGCAGACCTCAAAATTATAAAGTAGCACAACCTCCATCCCCACCAGAATAGACAGTCTTTGTGCCATTCACCATGATCAGTCATCTTTATAAACTGAAAGCCCTTGTCTAAATCACAGTAAAATGAAAATCTATTACACTGCAAATACCTTAAAATAATATTTTATTAATATTATTATTATTATTATTTTAATATAAAAACAAAATCTACTTCAAATCAAAAAAAATTATGCATGTTAATATAGTATGGCTGTGTGACAATATGGTTTGTTTATATTTATAAAACAGTTCCAGTCCTTGTTTCTGATTGGTCATCAGTTGTACTTTACTCCACTTTGCGTTGTGCCTAATACGAAAAGGCAGCCTCTCGTACCTTACTGCTTACTTAAATATCTCTGTTTTACACATTTAGAATTAGGGGGTCCCTGCTCCATGCCTTTCTCATCTAAGGGGTCCCTGACCCAAAAAACGTTGAAGACCTCTGATCTACAGTCCATAAACAGAATTTACTGTCATTAAATGACTGAGTAATCCCTTACTTTACTTTTATAAGTAAAACGTTATTAAATTACAGTAACTAATTACTTAGAAACTAGTTACACCCAACACAGCTCAGCTTACTTCAATTCAAACAACTCAACACATTAGTACTCCTGTTTCTCTTCTTTCTCTGAAAAACATTGATCAGTTTCTCAGATTGTTCTTCATCCAGAGAAATGCTCTGTGTTATTTCTATTGGTGATTGACGTTCTGTCCTCTAATGCTGAGACTATTGGGAATATTGCTGACATCAACGTTCCTGCAGTGAATTCTGGGACAAACCGATTCTGCTGACACACAGAGAAAACCGGACAAAATTTCCTTCAGTTCAATGTTTCTTCAACTCTTCTGTTTCCTGATGTTTTGAAGATCTCTGGAAGGAAGATTATTGGTGTGTGAATCAAAGTGAACAAACAGAACTGATGAATGAGAGTAAATGATTGTATGAATGGATGGACAGATGAATAAACAAACAAACAAATGAATGAGTTTATCCTCAAAGAACACCAAAGTAAAGAACCCAATCAAACATGAGAAGACTTTAATGTTGTCACACGATACCATGAGGGATTTCTTTATTTCTCACAGCTCCTGATGATGGGTTTGACACCATCAGTGATGCCATCAGCCAATCAGAGTCATGTAATATTTTCCCATCATTGAGATGCTAACAGATAAATTGTGTTGATAGATTGAAGCAGTAATAAATATTAGCATGCATTTCTTTTAATGTATTCTGTTTGTGGATGTGTTTGTTTTCTAATGCAGAAAGAAATGAAATCATGAATGCATTTATAGAGAAACTTTACCATGACCATTATAATTATTATTGTGTAACATTCAGACTATAGATGAAGACACACTTATGATGATGTTACTGCTGACATGAAAACACTCACACTGATGCTGTTCATATAAAACCTGCAGACACATCTGTAAACCTGATGATTTCTGCAACAACTACTCTACTCTGGATCAATCATCTATTTCTCTCTCTCTCTCTCTCTCTCTCTCTCTCTCTCTCTCTCTCTCTCTCTCTTTCTCTTGATCACCTGCGTTGTCTGATGTGAGTCACCTTGCAAATATATGAATAGTAAATGCAGGAGAAGTAATCTGCTGTCTGACGGCTACATGGCTGTATTTGCATAGCTGCCAGCATCAGTCTGTGTTGAACCGCTGCAGCTCGGCCCTGCGACCAGAATCCGCAATGGCGTGAATATATTGATATATTTCTCACCCACCGCACGTCAGAAGCAAACACTTTAGCTTTTCTCTTTTCTCTGTCTGTTTGTGTGACGTTTGTTATATGTTAAATATTAAGGACAACCTAAATAAAAGAAAACCATTTATAATTGCATTTATAAATTAAATATATGTCATAAATTAACCCATGATGCATTGTTTTAACCCATGGTTGGGTCAAATATGAATATTTGTATAGGTTAATTTAACCCAGGGTTTGTCCCTTTTAAAAATAACCCAGTAGAGTTAAGTTAGAATGATTTTCATCTGTACTGAATGTCAGGATTGCGTGATGAAGAAAATGAAATGATTGAGACGAGACACGATCAGATCTGAGCTTTAAACTCATCTGTGGAAGATCAGCAGTCTTCGTTGATGTTGATTTTTCTTTCATACAGTAAATCACAGCACAATCTGCTGAGCATCAACTGAAAGTCAATAGTTATTTTCTCATCAGGCTCTCATGCAGTCGTGTAATGATGCTGATCTGAGATCAGACTCCATTCAGTCTATTGAACATGTTCCGCTCATCTGATTGGTTGTGTTGTAATGGTGAATGGTTTATTCAGGGGTGATTATCATGATGATGCGTGTCATGATGTCTGATCATGTTTACACAGTTACTGATATACAGCCTTAGCTTTCACTGAGATGTTATTAAGATTAAGATTTAATGTTCATGTAACACAAGATATTAAGACTGCAGAAAGATTTCTGATCGACACTTAAAGTTTGGAGATCAGAATTTGCTTTAAATCAATTTGACCTGAAAACTATTTCATTATGAACTTAATTTAGGGTCTGCTTTCATAGTTGTGTTATTTGAGAATAAATTGACCTTTGTTTGGGGAAATCAAACACTTATAAGATGAAGGCAGATGATGAATGATTCAGGTGTTGTGTTGTACCAAACATTTCTCTTTCTGGTTTTACAGGCATTCGATTCCACTTTCTGTCAAAATACATCAAAACACCTCAAGCAAAAACTCATCGTTTTCATTGAAAAGATTTTAAATTGCATTCAAATTACACAGCAGGAGTTTCTTCTTGTTGGATTTGTAATTTTCTTTTTGATTTGTGTTTCACGGATTGTCAAAGCTCAGAAAATCACCTGTCATCAAAAGACCAAAACAGCTCGAGAGAGTCTGAATACAAGCATTTGATCTTCCTGTTGATTCCTCATCAGAACTCATTTTTAAGAGCCCATTATAGGTCCTTGAACGGCTCTTAAAACACCATGACATTATGATGAAATAACAGAATTGTCTTTTCATTATAGTCCAAATGTGGCAAGATAAGAAAATCAAACAGGCTTGAATGGATTGTTGTCCTACAGCGAGCAGTAAACTTCATGTCGATCCAACAATCAAACATTGAATGTCTGTAAATCGTGAAGTAACTGTCGATCCAGACGTCTCATGTGTCTCCAATCAGTGAGTTTCAAAACATTTTTGATGGTTATTCATAAAATCTTAGATGTCCATAACTTTATTTCAAGAGGATTCAGATGATCTCAGGTTTTTAGGTTCTTACAGATCAGCATCAGAACATTACAATACAATCAAATGTTTTCCTGTCTTATGAGGCTATAAAACGTTTTTTTTTTTTGTTGGAATAGATAAACGTACTTCTTTAAATCTGACCTTTATAGTCTCTGAGAGCCTTTGTGCGGTGTCACAAGTTCTTTGTGGAACCATAAACATGGACAGAGAGACTTTTAGGGAAGTTTAACTGTTTTTCTAATGTTTGGTTTCTCTGCTTTGTGAGTTGAACAGATTGTGATTGATGATCGCTCTGTGTTGTTGATTCAGCACTTTCTTCTTCAGTATGGATGAAATCTCACAGACCTCAGATCAGCTGTAACAGGTTGATGTGTTAACATGCAGCATTGTGAGGTAATGTTCCAGAAATCATCACTATGATGTTACACTAACATTCACAAACACAAGCAGTAAGATGTTAATGATGAGAGTCTTATGATGTAATAAACTCCCTGACAAAAGTCTTGTCGCGTATCTATTTTGTAGAAACACCTGCTATGAACCTGACTTTTAATTAATCAATTGGTGTAAGAAATAGCTCATATGAAAAGCTAAAACCCTCCCAAATGATTTTAATGCACTGAAATAAATTAGTTTCACTGAAAAAAGATTTATCATTTAATAAAGACAGAGAGGTCAAATTTTGGCAAGACAAAAGTTTTGTCGCCTATACAGAAATTGAACAAATTTACTGCAAATACAAAAATATGTCAGCAAATTAAGTAGTGGTGCTGTGAGATCCAAATTTAATTATCTTGCATGCCTCCCAGAGTTCATCAATATTCTTTGGTTTCATCTTCTATGCTTCCTCTTTCATCTTACCCCACATATGCTCAATGATGATCATGTCTGGTGACTGGGCTGACCAATCCTGGAGCATCTTGATCTTCTTCACCTTGAGGAACTTTGATGTGGAGATGGAAGTATGCGATGAAGCACCATCCTGCTGCAGAATTTGGCCTGTTTTAAGCTAAGATTTCTTGGTATTTTAGATTATTGATGTTGCCTTCCACCCTGCAGATCTCTCACACACCCCCATACTGGATGTAACCAGACATGATTTTTCTGCCACCAAACTTCACTGTTTTCTGGGTGAATCTTGGATCCATGTGGGCTCTAGTAGGTCTTCTGCAATATCTGAGGCGACTGTGGTGTAATTCAACAGAAGATTCATCTGAAAAATCCACCTTCTGCTTTTCCAGCATCCTTCCTTTTAGCAGGCTGTGGGCCTTTTGTTTAGTGCTGGCTTCTGGGCACTGATTCGATCATGGAGGCCATTTCGAGACAAAATCTGACAAACTGATCTGGTTGACGGGATTTCAGGTGACCAGGTCTCGTGGAGCTCTGCTGCAGTGGAAAAAGGGCTGACCTTGGATTTTCGAGCCAACAAACGGTCCTCTCGAGCAGTTGTCTTGCGGGGTCTGCCTGACCTGGGCTTGTCAAAAATGTCTCCAGTCTCTTCAAATCTTTTTTCTATCCTCTGTACTTGATGCTGAGACACATTGAAGATGTCTGTCACATCAGCAGTGGATCTGGTCTTCCGCCTCTAGATAATCAAAAGTTTAGTCTCAGGGTGAATCTTAGGCATGTTTGCAGAGGTCTAGTTGCAGTTGATGTGAAGGTCTAGTGTACTTGGGGTCTTTTTATACACACCTAAGACCTAATTGATCCATTATTAGTCACAGATGAACCTTATATGGACAAGACTGTTGTCTTTGCAAAAATTTACTCAATGGGCTTTACCAAGCTGTGAATATAAGAATACTTTTTGACAGTTTCGTTTTGCACTGAAACATTATTACAAAAGCTGTTGTGATTAAAATGCCATTTCTTGAAAACAAATTTTGATTAAAAATATATTTTAGCAGCACTTCAGGTCAATTTGTACACAAGCGACAAGACTTTTGTCAGGGAGTGTGTATATTATTTCTCACATTATGATCAATAGAGTTTGTACTTACTGTTTCCTGTAAACAGCCAAATCTTGTAGTACAACCACACATAATTTTATAATCAATAATCACTTTAAGAGCACAAAACACTGAGAAACAACAGGGTGTCAAGTTGCTTTAAACCGACACTGGTTAATATTTCTGTATAAATTACAGTATTACTGCCTGCAGTTTGGTCAAAGATAAATTAACATTAAACATTAACAAGTCTTTATCTTTACAGAATTAAAATAACGGCCTTACGCAAAGCATTCTGGAAACCAAAACCTAAATGAAAAAAACAGAAAAAGGTTCATGAAGATATCTGTTAACCAGAATGCTTTGCATGAGGCTGTTATTTTTAATTCTGTAAAGGTAAAGACTTGTTAATGTTTAATGTTTATTTATCTTTGTTGCTAGTAAATAACATCTATTTAAATCTACAGTAAGTTACTGCAAACAGCTGCATAAAATATACATACTGAGTTATTTTCAACTTGGCATATTGGGTCAAACAGTGATGAATGGTTGGGTTAAATTAAAGATTTTGAACCGATAGCATTATGGTTGAAACAACCCAGCATAGGCTAAAGAGCACTTATTGTCTGATTCATGATTTTATATTTGCTTTGGTGTGTAAGTGTGTATTAGTTCATGTTAACCATATGCAAAAGGTACAAACCCCAAAGTAAACGATTACGCGAGTTATCGTCTCCAACGTAAATCTCTTTTCTGGGACTACAACAAACACACGGATTGTAGGCAACAGTTTACTTCCTGGGATTGGTGATGTAGTCAAGAGCGACATTATTCATAATTCCTCCCGCTTCTGACTCACAGCTAGCCTGGGTGCCAGCCGATCTTAGCCCCGCCCACAACATTTTGAGAACGGGAAGATCCGTCTGGGGTTTCTCCGTTGAGGAGCTACTATGCTAGACCCAAAGCTGGTCGAACCAATCAAATTGTCAGGGCGGGCTTTATACGATGATGGACAGATAATCAACAGTAATGTAATGAACCACGTCACCAAAGAGCACGTGTGTTGAATCTGTTTAACGAAATGGCTGCCGCTGGAGAATTCAGATGTGTGGATTCTGACATTGAGTCTGTTCTAAAAGATATCGACAGAGCATTGATTTTAAAAGAGGAACAGAGAAACGCGAGCAAGGCATTTGTTGATGTTTTTGCCGTCCTCCCTACGGGATTCAGCAAAAGTTGGTCGCAACTGAAATTGGTATCATGGCGATGCAACTCGGCGTGCATGACGAGATGGATATAATTAGCGGTCATTGCAAGCTTCTTTTCGGAAGCACGGAATCGTGGTTGCTGAATAAGTGGAGGGACATGCTAGGCTCCAATATTTTCAAGCCAACGTAATGGGTATCGTCGTGGATGAAGTTCACCTAACGTACAAATGGTAAGAGATAGTCTTACTGTATGACTTAGTAAATACTTCATGTTGTGATATAAACGAAATTTTGTAAACATAGTAGGTGTTGATGTACGTTCGCTAACTCAGACTTAGTATAATCACAATGTTAGTGTCATTGTAGCGAAATAACTAGCAGTTCGGTCAGGCTGCAAAAGACGTAATGTCAACATACGTCACACACTCCATTGCTCTGATTGGTCGTAGGTCTATCCAATTGAGTGCAGAGGCATTTTTCGGTTGAGACACGCCTCATAATTATAGCTCAATGGAGCGGTATCAGACTCAAATTCTGACTAGAATTGAGTATGACAACGTCAGGCTAACTCACAGCCTGTAAGTTAACTCCTGTTAGCATTGCATTGTGACTGAATCTTTCAAACATGGTAAGGAGCGTCACATTTCCTGGTAGTCAGACCAATCACAACATACAGATTAGCTGGCCAATCAGGCACACAGAGCTTTTCAAATCTGTGCGTTTTAGGAAGTGAGTGAAATCTGCAGTTACAAAAATGTACGGTATGTGGAAAATAATGTGTTTTAAACCATAAACTACGCAAACACATTGGATTTTACCAAATACACAAAATAATGTTGTTTTTTAGCAATAGGTGCGCTTTAAATTACAACCCATTGGGTTGGGTTCGTCCCCTTTTGACCCAACGCTGGGTAGAAAATAACCCATGCAGCATTTTTAGAGCTCTTTCTTCTGTGAAAGACATATGGAGGAGAATCTTAACAAAACCTTTTGAATTATGAGTCTGAACTTCAGAAGCAACATTTGGATGTCAGAACATTTCAGATGTTGTATTTTATTACATACGTGTCAGAATCTGTCATCTTATTTAATGAGATTTAAGGTCTGTACTCATCTCTGTGTGTTTTAGACATGACCTGTGACGGAAGCGATGTGAATATTTTTGGATGTGTTTTTTTTTCATCTTAAACACAGTACCACCCCAAGATCCGCAGACCCCTGCTCAGCAGGTCCATCTGAGTGTTTGACGTCTGTTTGTCTGTTTTTAGCTGCTCTGGAGGAGAACCTGGCAGCGTTCGGCCCGAGCGGATGGGTTTTCCTGCTGCAGTCTGTCCTGGTCCTCCCAAATTAATCAGATTTCGAGTGTCAGCCATATGTCGAGGCAGCGTGCACCACGCTCTGGGTGGGACTAACCTGCCCACCCTGATTCCAGATTAGATTCATAACTCATCATGTACACTCTTAAAAATAAAGCTGCCTCACGATGACATAAAAGAACCTTTTCTGTCTATGCATAGAGGAAAGCATTTAAAGACATTTCACAAGACTTTTTTAAGATTTCAAATAAATTTTTGGTGTTCCCAGTGTACATATTTAAAGTTTTAGCTCAAAATACCCCACAGATCATTTATTATAACATGTTGAAATGTCCGTTTATGAAAATAGCCGTCCACATGTAGACATAGTCTAAAGTTTTCTTCAGTCCAGATTGAATCTTCAGATTTTTTTACATCATCAATGGAAAACAATCTGTTGAATCTATCTACACGTGATGATACTCTCGCTGGTCCCTGAAAGAACTGTTGCATTATGGGAAATTCTTTATGGAAGATTATCAATGATGAACATTTCACTTCTGAGGAAAGTTCACATTGCTTCAACAATGTCATTTTATCAAAATAAAACAGAATATTGAATAAGATAAAATAATTTAAGAATGAAAGTGTGTTTAGTTATTTGGCTGTTTGTTAACACAGCAGTTTAAGTGATTATTGTGTTGAATATCTCAAGCAGCAAAAGTTCATGTGGACCTGAGGTTAATCTGTCTGAAATGTGTTTTATATCTGATGAGTAGATGTTTGTGTTGATGGGTGAAAGTTTATCTTCAACTTGAACACTTAAACAATCCAGCAGCACTATGTCACAGTGAAACATCAAACACATTAAACGAGGTGAGAATACCGCGGTAACTCATCATCACTTCAACAAGGTTACTGTCAATTACTCTTTGTGTCCAAATATTTACCCAAAACACGAGACTGTGAAGTAAAGCAGATGATCAAGATTTAAAGCTGATGGGAGAAACAAACATTTCCTTAAATGTTTTGATTGTCTTTATATCATATTCGTTTCATTTGATTCATTCTCTTGTGTTCTGATTGGACCTCCACCGGGCCATCCTAAATAAACGTCTCTTTCACATCTGCTGTCTCTATAATGGACAGCCATCATCATTAACACTAAACAAATAAGTGTTGAGTTTCACACCTACTCTAGTTCAACTGCAACCCCACAACATCAATAGACTGATGAAATATTTAGGTGAGATGCAGCGTATAAGTTTATTCAGATGAAAGCATCTGGCAGATGTGAGTGTCACAGTAAATGATGACGGATGGGTCAATTATTATTTCTTAAAAATCTACAGACGTCAGCTGAAATAGAAAGGTGTTTTGATTTTGAATACTGTGCCTTGCAATAAAACCAAGTTTTCATTTCATGTTGACTTCACCTAGTAAGGATATAAAGTACTTTAATAGAGACTAGTAACCCACATTTACTGATGAATACGCATGACACATGATATATTCATCATTAGTCACCCATTATGTTTAACATTCGATGTTTGTTCTTTTTTGTCAAGTAACACAATTCAAGTGTTTTCAGTCTGTGATTTACGACGCTGTCGAGGCTTATTGGTGTTCTGTGTCATTCAGACTCGTTAAGTTATGATTTATGACTAGATGGTTAAGAGCGGTTAAAAATCTAATTAACCACTGTGTCAAGTGTTCATGGATGAAGACCTGGAGAGAATGAACGGAAGAAAATCCTACAGTCTTTTATGCTGTAAATGAATATGAATCCATACACGACACCCATCATACGTCCCTCTTAACGGAGACCTTCTCTTCTCTGTATTTATAACAGAAGCTCATCTGTCTCAGACCTCAGGAGAGTCTCTCTGTGTCCTTGTCAGAAGCATTCGTCCATTCTGCTGCACTGATGATGTCATCCAAGCCTCTCTTTGGTCCATCGCATCTCCGCAGTGAACCTCAAACCTGCTTTACATTCAACAATCAGAACAGATAGAGATGTTCTTCAACATTTCACTGAAAATATTAAACAGATATAAACCAGTGCGCTGTTAATAGTTCTCATGTAAATGTGTGCGAAAATAAGAAAAATATATAATGAGATATCATTCTACAATTGGACCATTTCATAACATATGCATCTATAACCTATTTCTATCTATAGTAACTATCTATCTATAGTATATTACCATTTAAATACATATGCATGTAGCTGAATCACATATCTTTCCATCTATTTAACCATCTATCTATGGTATCTATGGTATCTATCTATCTATAGTATCCATCTATATCATCTATCTATACAGAAACTAAGTATACCATTTAATAATATTTGCAAGTTTAGCCTATTTATCATCTATCCATCCATCTATAGTATCTATATATAGTATATTACTATTTAATAACACATGCATGTATCTATCTATCCATCTATAATATCTATCTATGGTCTCCATTTATGGTATCTATCTATCTTATAGATGTAGTATAGTACCATGTAATAACATATGCATGTACTATTTACACTAGCCTATTTAATTTATCTATCTATCCATCTATTGTATCTATGGTATCTATCCATAATATCCATCCATCCATCTATCTCTCTGTCACGTGACTGTGCTATATAATGTGCTGTATAAGCCGAGTTTGTGTATGGATGATAAGATGTCCGAGTGTCCATGTTGTGTGTAGCTCGGTTAGGATTGGAGACATGAGAGACTCACTGGACCTTCCTGTCTCAGTCTCAGTGTCTCATCGCAAACTCTTGTGCACCCTCTGGTGCTTGATAGACTCCAAAACTTCTTTGTGTTGGCTGTTCAGCAGATTGTCTTCCTTGTGTGTGAGGCTCCTCATTATTCAGAGACACCCGGAGCTCAGGTCATCTGCAGCTGCTGCGCTCAGGAACAACGAGAGAAGATGGCGATCATCACGCCGGTGGTGCTGCTGCCGCTGCCGCTGTAGAAGAGCCAGATCCAGACGTGAGTATCCACACGCGATCTTCACGATCCACGGTAACGCGATCTTCGGGAATGACCTGGAAGAGCGCGTTTGCCCCGCGTTCGCGAGCTCGATCGTTTGAGGAGCCGAGAGGATCAGACACCGAACCGCCACCTTAACCGCTATAGGCGTCGCGTCGCTGGAGCTTCTGGTTTCTTTTTTCCCGCGGGGAATGTCGGGAAGCGCACGGGTCGGTCGGCCGGTCCGACGCGAGCGCTTCGCCGAGCTGGAAGCCATTGCGCGGATTCGGAGCTCCGCGTCCATTTAGAGACGCGACGCGTCCGGGCGCGCTCATTACGTCCTGTGACGTTACAGTGTTAGTATGTGTGGACGACGGGGGGAAATAACGTTCGAGTGTAACGGCGGCGGGCGTCGCTCGCGGGTTCCGGGTGTTTGTCGCCGCAGGTTCACAATGACACGCGGGGAAAATGGAGTCTCAATGGAGCCTGAAGAACAAAGGTTGAGTTTCTTCACCGCCTGGACCTGGAGACACAGTGAGACAAACGCACGCGCCTCTCTCTCTCTCTATCTCTCTCTTTAAGTTGTTTCTAGCGTCTGACTGTTGTTGTTGTTGTTGTGTTGATGTTGTAAATGCGCTTCGGGTCAGGATGAGTTCAGAATGTTAATGCTGCGTCTGTGATATTGATGTTGATGTTCTCCTGTGACCTTCAGAAGATCTACTGAAGATCTCACTTCTCTGGAGCTTTCACTTCTGCATGTTTGCTTTGGTCTACAGATGGATCGGTTCATGTTGTAAACTCATGCATGAAGGTGTTGATGCTTTATGAAGGTGCTGGAACTTGTATGAACTTTGTCATGTTCCCATCATGCACCTGTGTGTCGTGTCAGATGTGGGAATCTTCTGCTGCAGTTTAATAGAAATGTTTGATTCAGTGAGCTTTATTCTCCTAATGTCAGGAAACTGTGAAAGGCTGTTTGTTTCTCCACAGCTCTACAGAGAAATGTGTGTGTGTGTGTGTGTGTGTGTGTGTCTGTGTGTGTGTGTGTGTGTGTGTGTGTTCTTCTGCAATCACTCTGACCAGTGTGTGAAATCCTGCTGACAAAGACAGCGCTACACACACACAGACACACACACACAGAGAGAGACACTGAATGCGACAGACGCAGGCCAGAGGAACTCAAAATGGTGGCACGTCTCCCATGTCAAGGCAAACAGGTTCTTTCACATGAAGGTTACAGGCTTTGCTGATGTCTAACGTATCTGTGCAGCTTCTTTATGGCATGACAGAGCTCTGATGTTGTTTACGTCTTTCCCAGCTGATCCCTAAAGGCAGTGCAGTTTTTCTTTATGTTTTCTGGATTTGATCAGGATATATTTGATGGACACTGTATGTCTGTCTGTGTGTGTTATCTGACTCTTATCTTTGATGGCCTGGTTTGGCTTCGTAACTTGTTCATCCAGTTTTGATAAGTTCTCCCGAAGCTCATGATGTCATAAGTTCCGTTCAGCCCCTCGTGTAGGAATTTTTTGGGATATTTTTGGTGACATGTTGGAGTTTTACAGTACTGAGTTTGAGCCGGTCGAGTGTCTGACCTGGAAAAGCTAAAAGCTGTCTTATGCAACTGTTGAGCACACAGCGACGGCTCGCGGTTCAATCTCACAGATGACCCAGTTTTTATGAAGATCCAGTCAGTGTGAAACATTTTCAGCTCAAGGAACACTTATAACATGTATTAAGTTTTGTCAAATAATAATTGTTGCACAGTTTCATGTTTTGGTGTGTGTGTGTGTGGTTGATGTAAATAATAGTAATGTCGATTATGTGTTCATTCTGTTTATGAGGGAATAAAGCCTGTTGTACTTTCTTTGTGATGTTAAACGCACAACAGCGACTTTAATGTTTAATGATAAACTAAGAAGAATAAACCGTCTATTACAAATCATCCTGGATAGCAGCCAAAGTGAAAGATTTCATTAAATACTGAATATAGTTCAATAAGAACAATGCGTGTCTTTATAATGGCAGGTGTTTTTGTTTGTTTGACTGTGAATGTTGGATCAGATCAGTTTCTGTTGGGCTTCAAGGCAACTCAATAGATGTTTGATATAAAGTGAGGTGACTGAAGAATTTGCTGGGTACAAATGCAACTGAAATTGCATAAAATCTTGTTGTTTTAAGCAAAATTATGCTGAAAAAAAAACTACATCTAAGTTCCCTGTTATAGGCAACTCTGCAATCAAATTCCCAGTTTATTCCAGTTAATTGCCATATATTCATGTTAATTCCCATATATTCCTGTTAATTCCAATATATTTTTCCGTTAATTCCCACATATTTTCATTAATTCCCACATATTTCCGTTAATTCCCACAAATTTCCGTTAATTCCCACATATTTCCGTTAATTGTCATATATTCCCGTTAATTCCCACATATTTCC
The DNA here is from genome assembly GCF_027580225.2 of Misgurnus anguillicaudatus. NCBI lineage: Eukaryota > Metazoa > Chordata > Actinopteri > Cypriniformes > Cobitidae > Misgurnus > Misgurnus anguillicaudatus. Next base: position 36,386,259 of record NC_073345.2, read on the forward strand.
ATTTATTCTCATATATTCACGCTAATTCCCATATATTCATGTTAATTCCCATATATTCCTGTTAATTCCAATATATTTCCGTTAATTCCCACATATTTCCGTTAATTCCCACATATTTCCGTTAATTGTCATATATTTCCGTTAATTGTCATATATTTCCGTTAATTGTCATATATTCCCGTTAATTCCCACATATTTCCGTTTATTCTCATATATTCACGCTAATTCCCATATAGTCCTGTTAATTCCCATCTATTCCCATTAATTCCCATGGAACGTTTTCAGCTTTGAAAACTCCTCTGCAATTTTGCACAGACCTGTAATAAGGACGGACTGTGAAAAATCAGTTATTTGTGATTTGTGTTGTTGTTGTTGTTATTGTTGTTATTATTATTAGGATTAATATGAGTTGTGTACATGTAGTTAACTTAAGAGAGAGATTTACTAAAAGCTGAGTTTAGCTTAGGACATTTAATGACCAATGAATCTGCAATATTTCCTTAAAATTCTTAAAAAGGCGTATTATTATAGATATGTAAATAATGATTAATTTACTTGTATTTGCATTAAGCAGATGTGGTTATTGGTCAATGGTGATGATGATCATATATATCAGCTTGTCTAATATATCGATCACAAATGAAAGGTTAAACTAAACCTCCATCATCTCCTAACCTTTAGATCTTCTAGATGTTCTGAAGGTCAGATGTCCTGAAACGGTGCGAGTCGAGCTCATGAATGTTTGTGTGACATGAGATGCAGTAATGTGAAGATTTCATTTGAATAATTTTGAATGTCAAAGGCTGGTTGTGGCATTAATCAGGTGGATGTTGTGTCTCCTTCTGCTTACTTATATTATTCTCATTGTTTTATAATAAAACAGACCAGAGGAAGATTATAAATCAGTTATATTTCATTCAAGTCGTCTCCTAAACCTCATTAAGACAACTCTTGTTGCTGATAGTTTGGTGTTTATATTGAGGTCTCTGACTTTAGATTGCAGATTTTGGCAGATCTGTTATCAGATGTTGTACTTGATGACCCACTTCAGAAGGGTGATTTACAGAACCTTGTACTGCTGGGCCGGGCATCACCAAAGTGTCATGATGAGAGATATATCAGATGATCTTTTGCTCATTTAATATCACTGCAGTCCAGGAGAAACAGATGAACGATGAGGGTTTTTTTTGTCCTGTTACTGAAGTGAATTTGTTTGGGTCTTCTATGTTAATGGTGAGTAATGTGGGCTGTAAAATGGACCATTCACTGTGTTGAGGCCGCAGAAGGAGGCAAAAGTTTGGAGTGTTTTCCTCGCACAGCCTGAGAGAAAGAAACACAACACACAAAAGCCAATTCAAATGCTTCACTGGACACTTTCTTAACATGATGCATGGACTACACGCATGTGTTGTGTGTCTGTATACGACATGGCTTTTTTAAAGCAGTTATCTAAAGAAGCCATAAGTTATATAACCTTCAGAAAGCCTGGAGTTACACAGTTTTGTTTTACAACATTGCTATGATCATAATTATCAGTAGCAAGTGTTTTTGTACATGTTTAATGTTGCAAGTTAAGTTAATTGGCTTAACTAAATTGCATTTGTTACAAATTGATAACCACAAAAAACGATCTATATTTATCTTCCATTTTTTGTATAAAAAGAATAAAATCTGGTTAGATTAAGAAGATATTTACAGTTAAAGTGAACAAGGTAAGCTTGAGGTGGACTTTTTTTGAAAAAAACTTTGTTTGAAATTTCCATTGCCAGAGTTTTTAATTTTGAACTGTAAATGTCTTGCAGTTTGTTGTTGATGTTTTGTATGGATGGCCTTTTGATGCGAGTGTTTCATAAACTTGTATTTATTTGTTAAATCTCTAATGGGTCTGTTTTAGTTTTGGTAATCAACAAACGTAACAGATTGATTATAACTTGTATTGATTGGGAATATTAATGTAAAAAGGTTTCAGGAATATGACGTATAGAGCTGACCGTCTAACATGTTTAAAGTTACATGTGTGTGCTTGATGGTGTTTGACCTGATAGATCAGAATCGGTTTCTGTGTATCTCTAATATTTTCCTTTTGGCTACAACTTTAAGAGTATTCATAGTTTGTAGTCACATAAAAAGCTCCCACATTGTAATAAATTAGTTTTTTAGGGCTGCAACAACTAATCGATAAAATCGATAATGACATTCGCTGTCAATGACATCTCATGCTCCAGCATCACCGTCAAACAGCAACGACACATGTCAGGCTTCATACAGCGTGGACTGTGTGCTTATAATAATATACCAAGGAAGCAAAAGCGCAAAATTCCTGTGGGCGGAGTTTAGTTAAAACCTCTTAGATTGACGTCATTAAAGCAGGAAGTAGAGGGCTGTAGTCCAAAGCGGACATTCGCTGTAGTTTTTGAAAGGGGATTTCTGTTAAAGAAAATATATCGCCTGGCAGTGAACTTTGACCTTTATCATTTTGCAGGAATTATTTATGCTATTATAGCAACATTACACATTACTTAATGTTTGAAAAATGGGATCACAAAAAACTTCTGCTTTAAAGTAAGCAAGAAATCCAGGTTATTACTGTAACAATGCATGTATATCACTTTCATATCATAATGGCTTATTTATTTTGTTAATAATAATGTTAATTCCCATCAAGTACCCTCTCGATCCCTGCGCTCTGTCACTGAGCGACAGCTTTTGGTGCCATCTTAAAACGAGAAAAAATTGTGTACCTTCTCTGGATCTGTTCCTCATCTGTGGAATGATCTGCCGGTCACGACAAGATCTGCTGACTCTGTAGCCGTCTTTAAGAATCAACTAAAAATCTCTTCTGCCAACACCTCACTTACTAATACAGAGCTTAATATCTTTTTCTATTTTCCATCTTTATCTGTACATTTTCTGTTAAAAATAAATTTGGCTATGTATGCTGTGTTAGACTTGATGAGATTAGTTCTAGTGCACTTGCGTATTGCTGTTCTTCTGTTGATCTACTTGCTTCTATTGTTTACCTCATTTGTAAGTTCCTCTGAACAAAAGCGTCTGCTAAATGAGTAAATGTAAATGTAATCAAGGTCTGAAGTTGAAGATTAAAATGAGTTTATTAATCTGTGGCAAAATTTCCTCAGCAGCACATCCCTGAAGACTCGATACGTTTTGTTTGTTTATGTTTTGACATTTTAAGATGTTTTTTATTTAAAAGCTGCACAAACTTTTTTATTAAAATGTCAAAATCAAAAAGCTTATATAAGTTAAACCCTGTGGCTTTTGCACTTTTAAAAGTACACTTCTACATGTAAATACTCTTATAAGAAGTGAAAAATGTAGTTGAGTAAATATTAATTTCTTTATCCGATTAATCGAAAAATAATCGCCCGATTAATCGATTATGAAAGTAATGGTTAGTTGCAGCCCTAGAGTTTTCATAGACAAAAGTGTTTCTGGTCTCTCAGTCAGTATGAGCCATACATAATAACTGTAACACAATTAGCAGAAAGCGTTTGAGAAAGCAGAGGACAGTCAGTGGATGTCTGGTATATGTAAGATTATATAGAGACTGAGAGGAACTCTTTTAAATGTGTCAGTAGCTCCTGTAAGCCCTGCAGATGTGTATGGAAACATTCAGCGTTCTTTTGAGGGCTCTGTTCTTATAAAAGCCCAGCGCAGAGGAAGGACAAGGCGTCCATTGAGAAGGAACAGCGCCGGTCTTGTCGACCGAATCCATTCGGCTCTGTCCTGCTGGACTGGATGATGCTAGTGTCCAAGTCTGATTAAATATTGAAGCTGTTAGAAGGAAGGAAGGAAGATCTTGTTGGTGAGTTAATATTAATGGATCTCTCGTCTTTCTAACGTCTAACTGGAAGAGAGCGAATCCGGCCTTTTTTTCAAGCATTTCAACAAGAGCGACTCGATTGATACTGAGACATCTGTAGGAATTGTACCATGGTGACATTGGCATGTTTTGTTACTATTTATACATGAGAGTTTTTGAAGCTGTGTGGTTAAAGTCCATCATTTTCGTCTGTTTAGGTCTGGATGGTCATTCAGATTTGTGTTTGTTATGTGTAGTTTTGTGTTTATGTCGTCTGTTAGCTTCTGCTAAAAGAGCAGATTTTCAGACCAGATAAGATGTGAAACTTCTTTTAGTAGTTTTTCCTGTAACTCTGTAACTTTGAGATCTTCTCAGAAGGACACAGAAGACCACAGAGCTGCATACTTTGGCTGTGGTCCACAGACAGATGAACCGTGTGCAGTATCTTAGTGTTCGTCATGCTTGTGAACGTTGTGTTAAGAGTCTGTACTGATAGACAATACACAGATAGTCCACAACATGTGTGTAGAAAGAGCTTAAGACTGTACTAACCCGGTTTAAATAACCTGAATGACTTGTATGTCAGTTTTGCTAACTGGTTCTTCCTGTAGCTTGAATGTAGTTTTCTGTGAATCATTCGAGCTTTATCATGGATGTGATGTCTCTGAGATGGCCGTACTTTTTAGTATATTGGACCACGTGTGTATTTTCCTAAAGCCCTGCAGCTGGAGACCAGACATCAAGAGAGAGTTTTTCCAGTAGTAATGTAGGCGAATGAACTTAAACCATTCGAGTTGTCACCAATAATACTTCACACAGCCAGTAGAAACTACGGCAATGGAAATGCATAAATGTGCACAAAATAAAAGTTCTGCTTTGCAATAAACTCTTGTAATTTTGGTTGTTGTGTTTTACAGTAGCACTGACTGCATCATGAATGTGATCTATTTCTGATAAGGATGTGAAAGTTTTAAAATGACATGAACAGTAATTGTTACTAAAATAGTAATGTGAGAGAATCTGCATGCTCTGAAAATCTTCACAGAGCTCCAGAAGCTACCAGAAATGTCTTGCTGCTGTTACAGCAGTCTGTACGTCTGTGTTCATCTCATACTTATGTGAATCATTCATTAAGGCTGGGCCACACTAAATCACAAACATGAAAAAATTGACAATTTAATTTCGTTTTGTTTCTATACACTCTACATATGCTGGGTTAAAATTAACCCAGAAAATGTTTATATTTGACCCAACGATGGGTTGAAACAACCCAGCATTGGTTAAATTACAACACAGCAGGCTGGGCTTGTCCCTTTTTGACCCAATGCTTGGTTAAAAATAGCCAATGTTGTGTTATGCAACAATGGGTTAAAACAACCCAGCATTGGGTCCATTTTAACTCAGCAGTGTATGTTCTTTCCATATTTACCCAACATGGCTTAAAATAACCCAGCCATTTTGCGAGTGAAGTATAGTATGTGATGGTGACAGCACACCACCAGATTCCCTTCACAAACAACGTGAGTCTCGTCCGTGAACACCCATTCAAATCCCATAAAGTCTCTTACAGAAGTGGCATTAATACTTATGGACAGCTTTCTGTCTCACTTTAGACTGTGCCTGTTGTGCCATGACTGCGGTCGATATGCTTTCATCATTTATCAGCTAGCTTTCTGATTGGCGTTTGTCCTCAGGGCTCCTCCCACAGAACAGGATTTCTCATTGTAAATATTAAACATGTTAATTATGATTTGTGATCTGAGCGGCCACCATGTGCTTCTAAGCAGATTCAATTACTCCTAACATGGATTCATTGGATAAGACCAACAAGACGATCAAGACTTTACATAAGATTGTCATTAGGGTGAAAATTCAGTCCAGTTATCTTCTAGTGTGTGGTGGCCTTTAGTGGAAAACTCTGAACAACAGGTACTGAACACACGCTGAAGTTAAAGGTGACGTTCTTTCCTGTGTTATCCAACCTGTGATTGTGTTTACGGTGCGTGTTCATGTTATAACACTGTTTCCACCGTCATATAAACGGTCTGATGCTATCTCATTCTGTGAAGTCCCGCCTTCTGATTGTGTAGCTGGTCCAGTGTGTTGTGATTCGACAGCAGATGTGTGCACGTTGTCCAGAAAGTTTACGCCAGATTGAGGAAGCCGTCCTTAACAAAGGCCAAACATAGGGATTTGACTCAACCAGGGGATGAAAATAACAGCGTCTCAATGACATGGCAACAAAAACACTCTACTAACACAACTCTTCCTCTTTTCCATGGAAGCACAACAAGTTCACGCTCTTTTTTTTGGCTTATTCCTGTAGGCGGAGGAATATTTTCATCATATATTCGAGAAGTAGAGGACTGTATTCCAAACCGTCCGTTCTCTGTAGTCCCTGAAAAGTGAATTCTGCTAAAGAAAATATATGGCTTGGCATTGCTTTATAATTTTGCAAGCACTGTTTATGCATTGCACACCAACTAAAGTTTGAAAACGGCACCTTTAACATTCACTATTTAATGGCATTCTATATAAATATTTTTAACTGTAAATGTTTCAAATAAAAAACAGCTCTTACAGGACACTAGCATCTCCGTCAAATACTGTTGTTGTTTTGGAGATTTTCTCTTGAATTGTCTGTTTAACAAACTTAAGATCTGAAGGAGATCAGAGCTATGATGGTAAATATGAATCTTCATGTTGTTGATACTTACAGTATGTTGGTTGTGCTGTCTGTACAAAGTTTCATGTCTGTAGATTATGACTGAATGGTTTTAAACTAAGTATTAAGAGAAGGATTTATTTCTTTCAAACATCTTCTCTGTTGTTTTCAGTTTATTGGAGATGCTTTCTTTCATTAGGATCTTTTGTATCTAAACAGAGGAGAATCTCCTTGTCATTGGTCAAACATTTTTTAAAGCTTTTAATGTGTTATTCAGTTTGATGGTTAGACATGTTTCAGTTTTGGAAATTTCCGACCGGGCCAAACTCTGAAAGAGAGCCGCAGATCTGGAACTGAAAACTGATCTTCCTGGTTTCTGTCTTTTCTCCTCATGTGTTATTTTATTCCTCATTCATCGGAGTGAATGTTTGTTTATATTTTCAGCACAGTAAGTGTGATCGCTCTTGAGTTTTGTTGGTGTATTTTTAGGTGAATGTCGGTAGTGTCGTGTGTTTGCTGTGACAGTTTGTTGTTGTTGCTCCATCATGACAGCAGTTGAGCTGAAAGAGGAAACTGAAGACTGAGAAAAGTTTGCAGCCTGAATGATATAGTTTCTGGTTTAACAGAAGATAACTAGACAACGTTTAGATGTGTGAACTAGTACTTCTGTGTTCCTGTATTGAAGTCCTGAGCTTCATCCATCATCATTAAAAACATCATTCTCCTGCCAGAGGCCCACAGTTAGAAATGAAAAATCACATTTGATGCTCTTTTTTTATAAATGCAAAGCTGAGATTTATTTGATAGATTGTTGAAGAGATGTTGACAGTTTATTAGAGACGGTTGTGCTATCTTCATCATAGATTTGTAAAAGTGCTTTGTCTTTTACAGAATGGTTGAAGTTATTTTGTAAGAGAGGTTTTGCAGTGTCGTTGACCCGGCGGTTAAGTCTTCAGATAAATATGACCTCTTCTCCTTCAAAGTACTGTGGACCTAATGGACTTGTAAATAATATTCACCTTCATGTCTTCATCGGTGCTGTATGAGAAACAGTGGAGATGGTTTTGTTATGGAGATCAGGTGTCTGTTTGTGTACCTGCAGTGCAGTGTTGTCTTGAGGAGCACAAAATGGAGGATGACCGTCATGGTGTCAGCGGTTTCCTTGACGCTGCAGCACTCGTGTGGCGAGTGAAATGGAGTCGCGCTGATTCAGGAGATAATTCAGTCAGGAGCAGTCGAGCGAGGACGTGCTTCAGAGTCACAGAGCAGATTTCTGATCATCTGAAGATCACTGACTCTCCGTCTTTAAACACTGCTGCTGATTTTTACCTTCAGCATCTGCTAAAACTACAAGACATTTCTTTCAAATGAAACATTAAAATGTGTTAATATTACCATTGGCTGCACATTATGTGACATTATTAATATGCAATGACTGGTGATAATCTGTAGAAACCTTTACATTTATGCCTTTAGCCACATTGCAAGGTCTGCATTTTTATCAGTATGTGTTCCTCGGGTTTGAACCCATGACCTTTTGTGCTGCTAACGCAATGCTATACAGGAACACAGCAGGAGGATTGTGATTTATAAATGAAGGTTTTTACTCTTCTTAAGTGGATGAGGAGGTTTTGAGCGTTCTTCTCAATCCTCTTGAGTCATGTCACGGTTTGACTTTACCACTGTTGATCTTCACACACAGCTCATGTTACCTTACTAGCTTAACCAGTTTAATCATTCAAAAACACATGTTACAATGCCAAAACTCCACAGTGAAGATCTTTTATTTGATCTGATGGACTGAATTAGATTTTCATATCGAATGACGACCCCAGCAATGAATCACCAACGGTTCTGTGAATCACTGCAGATTTGAACTGAATCTTTGCTGGTTGTTGGTTATGAAATATGTCCATTACATCCCATACCAATATATATACTGAAATATATTTTCTCCAATATATTTTTTGGCCATTTTTGTGTATTTTGAAATATATTTTAAAAATAAAAGTATTTTAAAGCATTTATATTCACATTGCATTGGAAGAAAAACTTTGTATGTTACAAACCTGTAAACGTAACAGGTTTGAAAAGATTAGATATTTTTTGTATTATTATAAATTTAAAATAATTATAAATGCTTGTATAAATGAGGTTTTGCATCAGATTTGTATAACGGTATATAAAACCGCGTGTTGTTGTGTTTTTGTGTTAATTTTTCACTGATAGTGTATCAGTAACTCGTGGGTCAGTCTGCTTTGGTTTAACCCTTAAATCTTCATGTGTGTGTGTGTGTGTGTGTGAATCATTGATGCTGCACGTCTCTATCTGCTGGATCAGTTTGAGTTTTTCTCTTGTGTTTGAGAGACTTTGGCTGTAGTGCTGACGTGATGTTTTATAAAGATGCCAGCAGTGCACTTTCTTCTCTCTGTCCCAGCTCATGTTCATGAAAGATATCTGATGGACTGCTGCAGATGTTTGGCATCTGTCAGGGCTTTGTTGTCATTTAAACAGTATGAAGAAGGTTTAGGGTACACAGACGTGTACTGAATGAGTCTGAAGCTTCGTGTCAGTTTGTTAATGGATGACCTATTTCTTCTGCCATATGCTTCCTGGAAGGGATTTGCTCTCAAACATAAAAGCCAATGATTTGGTTTGAAGAAGAAGATTGTAAGCACATCACTGCAAAGATCTCATGAGTTTAGAGATTCATTTAATGACTTCAGACAGGTTGTGCTTTTTCTCGAACATGAACATTTTAAACCAGTAGCTTTCGGTTTGTGTCTGGATCAGCCTGCAAAAGCATGACTGTATCTTAGAGCTGATCGATGATGGGCAAAATCATAATCACGATTACTCTGTGACTTTGAAAACATGCATTTATTTAATCTTTGTGTAAGCGTTGCAATAAACTACATGTGTCAAAGCAGTAGTGCCTTCAGAAGTGCCATACAAACACAACAGTTCAAAAGCATGCAATTTATATTTTAATCACACAATAATTGTTTTACCTCAATTGTCTTTTTGTAATTGCTTGAATCAAAAATTAAAATTGAAAAACGATTAATTGCAAATCCCTACTGTATCTATAAAATCATTCTAGTCCACTACATATACTGTATATGGTGTACTGCACATTTGTTATTAAACATGAAACAGGAGAACGTGTTGTGATAAATGTTTATGTTATGTTGTTGTTACACGACTTCATCAGATTCCATTTGCATAACAGTTTTGTAGTTTTTAATTGTGTAAGATTCATTTAACTTGGTGTTTTGTATTTGATTGAGGATGAATAATTGAACACTTTGCTAAACATTTGTTTTGCAAACATTCAGAAGCACGCTGGCATAAACAATGACCTCAAAGTCAACACACAAACTACAGCATAGTGTTGTTTTGTATGTTTCTTTAAAATGATTTTAGGAAAGTAAAGAAGTTGTATTTTTGTGAGTGCTGTTTAGCAGAAACATCAGATGAGAAGAGAGAAGCTTAACAGAATAAGTACGTGTTGTTGTTTCTCTATCTGCACTAAAGATCTGTGACAGACAGAGGTGAACATCATCTAACACTTCCTCATTTAAACACATGATCAGATGTTTTGAGGAACTGTTTCTCCTGCTAGAAACTTCACTGAAGATCCAAACTCAACCAATGTTTCATTTTCCCTTGCCGCTCATCATATCAAGTGTTTGTGATATCTGGAAGAAAGTTTTCATGAGAAGATCACAGACACACCGACAGTCAACGTGTTCAAGTCTGAGAGTAAATTCTTCATCTTCTTGCTAAAAATCGGATTAAAGTCTACACTGCAGAACATGCCTTTCTTACTTGGTATTTTTCTCTTGTTTTCGGTACAGGTATTTGAACATTCTTGAATCGAGATGCATTTTCTTGATGAGTCCCAATTTTTGGACAATAAAAAAAAAATTAAAATTGAAAGTGAATTTGTGCTTAAAACAAGCAAAAAAATCTGCCAATGGTGTAAGAAAGTTTTTAAGAAAAAATGTTTCAAGATTTTCTTGCTTACTCCATTGGCAGATTTTTTTGCTTGTTTTAAGCACTAATTCACTTAAATTTTACGTTTTTTTTTTTTGTCAAAAAATTTTCGACTCATTAAGAAAATGCATCTTGATTCAAGAATGTTTAGATATTTGTAGTAAAAACAAGAGAAAAATACTAATTAAGAAAGTCATTTTGGGCAGTGTAATTGTTCTGGATGATTACTTTAATCCGTCAGATTAGTAATGCTGGGTTACAGTGTTGGGTCAAAAAGGGACAAACCCAACCTGATGAGTTGTAGTTTAACCTATGGACATTTTTCCTGGTTAATTTAGGCCAAAGGCTGGGTATGTCTCTTTGTTTTTTAGACTTCTGTATAATTGACTTGTTGACTTGCTGGCTTTATGATGTTGTAGATTCATCATGTCTTCAAAAGGATTTAACTCCAGACTGATTTGTTTTATCTTAAGCCACAACTATGGATGTGAAGCAGAGATCAGAGAGTTATTTCAGTTGCTTACGTAAGTTTTTCTGTGTGGACTAAGAGCAACATTCCCTCTTCCAGCCAAAATAACTCCCATGCTTTACTGTAGGAAGTGTAATTTGGGAAACTGTTGGCTGTCTTACCGTCATGTGACATTTATCAAGCAGACCCATGATCAGATGATACCAACAGCTCTTCATGGTGTTTTCATGGTGTTGCTGGAGTAAATTCATCCAGAAGTATCATTGCATTGCCTTTGTGATATATGTATATATATGTTCAGATGTGTCGTGTGAAGGTGTCCAGCCTTAAAACCACATGCTGAACATTCATCTTCCAGCTCACTATCATGAAGTGAAAGAACATGAAACTCACTTCCTCTAATCTGTGGAAAGACCAAAAGCTTGAATGATTTTAGAAGAAGCGTCTGCTATTTGAATTCATTTAAATTGAGCTACAGATAATGTTTTCTGTCAAGTTGCTTTGAAACACTGAGCGTTATGAAAGCTCTCTCTTGATGATAAACACACATCAGTAGACTCTGATAGTTGTATTGAAGGTCTGATAGTCAGTGTGTTATCTCAACTAGTTAAGAAGTCAGTCTTAATGATACACTGCGTATTGATGTTGACAAGAGCTTTTAAAATCTGAATCTTTTTTAACGTTTGTTATGTATGTTTGTAGTAAAGTACAGTCTCTCAAAATTCTTTCTCTTTATAATATGATTGTGGTAAACTTTAAAAGATGTTTAAAAATCTGCAAAAGCTTAGTTCAGGCTGGCATGTGAGAAGGTTTTCATTGCCGTCTTTCTGCTGATCTGTTCCTGCAGTGGATTGTGGGTAAGCTACATCTGTTAGATGGATTTCTGTCAGCTGCTCTCCAGTGGCAGTGAGACGATCTGATCTGTGAGTCCATGTTACGCTCGAGCTGAACACCTCACACACACACAGACACACACACACAGACACACACACACACACACACACACACACACACACACACACACACACACACACACACACTCTTAAAATGGCTGCCCATGAAGCTCAGAGGATCTGTGAAGCTCACTTGTTGGGTTTTAAATCTTTCTCTTGCTTGTTTTCTCTTCACTGATTCTCCAGATATTGTTGTGAAGATGTTTGGTGTGAGTGTGTAACTTCAGGGTGGAGCTTTATTCAAAGCTGAAACTCAACCTGAAGAGACAATGACACGCGCTGACGGTCCTGCTCAGAATGAAAGCGCTGTTTGTTTTTCAGGCCGGAGGTGTAGGAGCTCGAATGTCTTTCTTCGAGAACGCATCTACTCATCTAGCAGGAATTTCAACCCGTTTATAGTCTTGTATACCTGTACATGACCATGAATTCTTCTCTTTTTTTAGTAGATATTTTACAGGACGGTTACATCCCTCTGAACTCTACTTTGTGATTTTTCTCTTCACTGATTCATCTCAGTTTGCCCTCACAGACTGAGTTTCCTTCTTAAAACTGCTTTCTGAGTTTCCGCTCGGTTCCTCATCACTCCTGAAGGCACTTTGGTCTATTTTATTTGTTTGTTATAACATTTGAGGCATTTGATGTGCAGTGTGGCACGTATAACACTGAAGATTTGACCGATGAGCACGACACCTTGATAAAATACACTGAATCAAACATGGTTGCTTTAATGTTTGTTATTTGCTGTCATTATTTTTCCACTAATATGAAATTAAGTTGTGCCCTAAAACTGCTTGCTTACAAATATTATTCAAAATATATACATTATTAAAATGTATACAAGTTTAGGACTCTTTAATGTTATGTAAAGGATGACAGAATATACATTTTTGTGTGAACTATCCCTTTAATGCTTTTATTTGTCATTAGGAACCTTAGATCAGGGGTTCTCAAACTGGGGACCGTGATGTGAAATGGTGCCATTGGGGGGCCCCACTTTTATGACATTTTATAAAATACTTTAATTTATCATAAATTCTGTGTAACTGAACTTCAGAACAATAAGGCTACTAACCAAAAGTACACTACATTGTATCATTTAATGTGTTTTGCTTTATTTTAAGTTTATAATGTCAGTGGTTCTCAAACTTTTTCCGTGTGCGGCCCCCCTTGTGTATGGTGCATTCCTTCGCGGCCCCCCAAAGAAATTTATGACAAAAAACTGTTCTAAAATTTAACATTTTTATTAAACAAAACATATTAAGTTATACAAAGTAGTGCTGTTGGTTAGTAGCCTTATTTCTTTTTAGGTTTAATTACACCGAATTCATGATAAATGAATGTTTTTTTTTATCAAAAAACTGGACCCGGACCCCAGTTTGAGAACCACTGTTTTATGACATAAATTTGGGGGTCCACGAAGGGATGCAACGTACACAAGGGGAGCCGCATGCCAAAAACGTTTGAGTCCTTTAGACTTTCATAATGTTGATTTCTCTCGTTTAGATTTGCTTATTTAGTTTCATTATATTGAATCAAATGATTACACAAACTGTACTGTATCTGATTTCTGGATCAGTTTATAGACCTAAATAAATATTTAACTGATTTAATTCATCTCACTCTAGTATGTTAATGCAAAACAGCAGAAGTGTTTGTATACTGACAGTGTGTCTACAGTATGCAGTGAAAAGGGCAACCATTCACATTTTAATGAAAATGTATTGATCAGGGACTGAATTTTCAGTTCATTGACTTGCGCGGTTGCCGGGTGCTCTTAGGTCATAGGATGTAATAATACCAAGCTCTAAGTGATGGCCCATCTCATAATCCTTTGCAGTTTCACCTCATTTCTGAGTCCTCTGTATTTCACATCTCTCAGCGGATTCGCTCAATCTTATTCCAGAAGAGCCTGATACAATCGGATGTAAATATCAAGGCCCACTGGTGTTCTCCATCTGTGCCTTATCCCTGAATAATAAAAACATCAGCCTGTAATCCCTCCCCAGCTACTGTTTCTGGAACAGACTGAACACTTACTGAAACGATTGAGTTTGTGTACTTTGCAATTTATTGTTTACGTTATAATATATATTGCTATATAATTTACGTTCCAAGCATGTGCCGTTGTTTGTTTACTCTGGCATCCCTGCAGTTTGTTTAAGTATTTCTGTCTGTCTTTGGTCTCAGGTTTCCCTGATTTTCCAGGGAGTCGTGAGCAATGGAAGTGCTGCAGTGCGATGGCTGTGATTTCCGCGCAGAGTCCAACGATGAGCTCAAAGCGCACATACAGGACGTCCACACGGCATTCCTGCAGCCCGCTGAGGTGCGAGAGGAAGACGAATCTCCCCGAAGGTCCAGATCAAACTCCTTAAACTCCCTCAGCCCCTTAGAGGACGATGAAAACCATTACAGCTCAATGAGAAAGGGTACAGGTATCAGAATTTGTTGGATTAATGTTTATTTGTGACTTGTAACTAGAATTGAAAAATTCGATTCGTATTTACCGGTCGTTATGTATAATTAGTTTTTAACCTTAACCCTATTTCTGTGTTTTCTGTTTCAGGCCTCAATACCTTGAACAAAGACCTCGGGCACTTCTCTGGTTCAAAACAAACAAAACCTAATCAGTCATCAAAACCTTTGTGCAAACCATTTTTTCAGTGCAAGTTCTGCGTGCGCTACTTCAGATCCAGCACTCTTCTCAGTGAACACACAAGGAAGGTCCACGGTATTACTGGAGAAGTTTCACTAAGCGACGAGAGCTCCTTCAACATTTCCAAGCAGTCCGCCAGCACAGTTACAACTCAAGGCAGTGTAGGAACGATCTTCTCTTGCCAGTATTGCAATTATAAATCCCCACACAGAGCACGAATTCTCAAACACCAGAAAGTGCATCACAAAGATGGTCTACCAGGCCACTCGAGTTCGCCTGTGGCGGCAAAGGTTGCCGATGTGGACTCCGATGTCTCCTCCACTGAAGAACGGTGCGAAGAGTCACAGAGAGATGTTCTAGAACATCACGTGCTGGAGTCTATGATTAAACCCCAGTCAAAGGGAAGCTTTAACTGTGAGTGGTGTGGCTTTCAGACATCACAACGGCAGCCATTAGCTAATCACATGATGAAGAAACACCGTAACATGGTGAAGATCATGGCATCATTGCAGCAGCCCAAGATACAGGATGGAAGCGCTGGATCCAGCAAGTCTGATTCTGCCTCGTCAAGGAGAAGCACTCCAACCTCCAGTCTGGTACTGAATGATCTAGCTATCAATGAAGGTTCCTCCACGAATCCCTCATCAATCAAAGGATCCTCTGGCAGCGCATCACTTAAGGCCACTAAAGGGAAATCAAATTTTCAATACGCACCGCTCGCAGCAAAAATACCCAACAGCACAGGATCTTCCATACTGTCCGAGAGATCCACTTTCACCATGTCAGATATGTCTAGCTCTGGTGTGGCTCTAGATGCCAGCACATTGAATGATTCTAGAAGCAGTTCAGATGATGAGGTCTGTGACTTGGATGACCCTAGTTATACAGAGCCAGCTGAGGATTCCACTAAGCTGCTTCTCTCAAAGGAGGATAATGATCTGCTGGAAACTAAAGGAGTTCCCTTCAGAAGACACATGAATAGGTTCCAGTGCCCTTTCTGCTCTTTCTTAACCATGCACCGGCGTAGTATTTCTCGTCACATAGAAAACATACACTTGTCTGGTAAAGCTACGGTGTATAAATGCGACGAGTGCCCCTTTCTCTGTACCAATCCACTAAAACTCGACACACACAAAAAATGTCACGCTGGCTCCTCTGAATGGGATACCATGGACTTGACCGGTTACAGTCCGGACGGTCATACCGAACGCTCGGAGCCGGTAAATGGAGGGAACGGCAGCTCTAAAGTCAATGGAAAAAAATCCAATACATCCGAAGACCAGCAGGGTCCTCATCGGTGCTCACTGTGCAACTTCTCTACTACGACGCTAAAAGGCTTACGTGTCCACCAGCAACATAAACACTCGTACTGTGATGGTACACAAGTCACGACTCGTTCAACACAAGACGGCTCGTTCAACGAGCAGCACGATTCGGAATTGGAGTCGCACAGTTCCTCGAGCTTTGTTCAAAAAACTCAAACATCCATCTTGGGATTTTCAAACAAAAAGCACCTCATCGGCAAAACGGCCAGAAAATCCATCAATGATTTGCCCTTGGATCTTTCTCCTGTCAAGAAAAGGACGAGGATCGATGAAATTGCAAATAATCTCCAGAGCAAGATCAGTCAAAGCCAACAGCATGAGGATGTGATTAATCTCGAGGAGATGGATGGTGATGTTGAGGAGAATGGGAATCACATCGATTTTGAAACGAGAGAAAACTGCTACACGTTCAACACTCAGCAGCTTCACGTCAGACACAGTGGAGGGCTTCAGACTGAGCGTGGCGTTGGGAAAAGAAAACGCAATTTGCAGTCCAAGCTCAGCTCAAGAAACATTCCTGTTCAAGTCACTATTTCTGATGATGAGGATGAATCTAAAGATGCCCACGATCAAAGCAGTCAAGATGGCAGAGACATTTATCAAGACAATATCGAGTACACAGAGGAACCTGGGAACTTGTTCTATTGCAAACACTGTGAGTACCAAAACAAATCAGCTCGCAGCGTCAGCACACATTATCAGAGAATGCACCCTTATATCAAGTTCAGTTTCAGATATATTCTAGACCCGGAGGATCAGAGCGCAGTCTTCCGGTGTCTCGAGTGCTTCATTGAATATAACAGCTTTAATGATCTGCACCAGCACTATATGACACTTCATCCAGAAGCGAGCAATGTCTTAAACTTCAACCAGCCGGATCTGGTATATATGTGCCGTTTCTGTTCCTACACCAGTCCGAATGTGAGGAGCCTGATGCCGCATTATCAAAGAATGCACCCTTCGGTGAAGATCAATAATGCTATGATTTTCTCCAGCTATATGGTTGATCAGCCTCAAAAGGGAGCTGCTGAGTCCCAAACACTGAGAGAAATCTTAAATTCTGGACCAAAGAGTTTCAGCTCCGCCTCGCCTGGGTCCAGATCATCTTCAAGTCCCGCTCTCAAAAACATCTGCAAAACCCCTGACGCAAACCTAGAGGCTGAAGCCTTTAGAGAGGGTCTCGGTGGAAACACGGTGGTGTACGACTGTGATATTTGCTCTTTTTCAAACCCCAACATGCACTCGGTATTAGTCCATTATCAGAAGAAACACCCTGACCAGAAAGCTTCATACTTCCGCATACAGAAAACCATGCATGTCATATCTGTTGACAAAGCACAGCTGTCGAGCAACTCGGCCTACGGCTCGTCTAACACGCCAAAGTCTTCGAACGTTATCCTCCCTACAGCTCAGGATGAAGACTTGTACTACTGCAAACACTGTGTCTACAATAACCGGTCTGTAGTGGGTGTTCTAGTCCACTACCAAAAACGTCATCCAGAGATTAAGGTAACAGCAAAGTACATAAAGCAGGCACCACCAACCCCAGGACTTATGAAGCTTATGGATGAGTTACAGATCGCACCCCCTAAACAGTTTCTAAAGCAGTTTAATAACAACGGAACCGAAGTCCCAAATAAATCTAAATCTGACAAAGGGGAATCTGAAATGCTTTTCTTCTGCCAACACTGCGACTACGGAAACCGCACTGTCAAGGGAGTCTTGATACACTACCAGAAGAAGCACAGGGATGTAAAAGCAAATGCTGACCTTGTCCGTAGACATACAGCTGTGGTTCGGAGTCAAAGAGAAAGAGCACAGATGATCCAAGCTGGAAGCTCTGGATCGAATGTGACCGTAGCTACCGAAGCCGAAAAATCCAAGCCGTTGCGATCTTTGAAGTGCAGACACTGCCCCCACACGTCTCCTTACGTGTATGCCCTGAAGAAGCATCTGAAGAAGGATCATCCTACTGTGAAGGCCACAGCCATGACTATCTTACACTGGGCTTATCAGGATGGTGTATTGGAGGCTGGTTATCACTGTGAGTGGTGCATATATTCTCATGCCGAACCCAGCGGCCTGCTCATGCATTACCAAAGACGCCACCCGGAGCATAACGTCGACTACGCGTACATGGCCAGCAAGCTGTGGGCTGGCCCAGATACTTCCACCAGCAGACAGGCTGGCAACTCAGAAACGAAGCATTACCAATGCAGAGACTGTGCCTTTGAGGCTTGTTCCATATGGGACATTACTAACCATTACCAAGCGGTACATCCCTGGGCCATCAAAGGTGATGAGTCCGTACTCATTGACATTATCAAGGGGAACCGACCCTCAGAAAAAGTGCTCCCACAGCTGGCCAAAGGACACTCTTCCATGTCTAGTTCGTTCTGCAGTGACCAACAGGAAGAGGGCGGAGCTGAAATTGGCCACCTGACACACGATCGGCACCCTAATATGTCTCTGTCTGCAAGCTCGTCTATCTCCAACAACCCTTACCAGTGCACTGTGTGTTTGTCTGAGTACAACAGTCTTCACGGACTCCTGACCCACTATGGCAAAAAGCACCCGGGCATGAAGGTGAAAGCCGCCGATTTTGCTCAGGAAGCGGACATCAACCCAAGCTCCGTATACAAGTGCAGACACTGTCCGTACGTGAATTCTCGTATCCACGGTGTTCTCACACACTACCAGAAACGACATCCGTCCATCAAGGTCACAGCCGAAGACTTTGCAGATGATGTCGAGCAGGTCGGCGAAGTAGTTAGCGAAGGGGATGAGAGGTCAAAAACGCAGAGGCAGGGCTATGGTGCGTATCGCTGCAAGATGTGCCCTTATACACATGGCACTTTAGAGAAACTAAAGATACACTATGAGAAATATCATAACCAGCCTGCGTCAGACATGTTCAACTCGAATGCAGCACAATCGCCGGCCGAAAGAGACGATTCCATTGCAGAATGCAGTAACAGCAGCGTGACGCGAGCGTCCGAGGTCTGCGACTACGACGTCAAGCTCTCTGAACTTGCAAAGAGCGACCAGCACGCGGTGTTCAAATGTCAGCTTTGCAAATACTTCTGCTCTACGCGCAAGGGTATCGCTCGCCACTACCGGATCAAACACAACAATGTGAGAGCTCAGCCTGAGGGTAAGAACAATGTTTTCAAATGCGCCCTCTGCTCTTACACCAACCCCATCCGCAAAGGCCTTGCCGCTCACTACCAAAAACGCCACGACATCGATGCTTACTACACGCATTGTTTGGCAGCATCCAAAACATTGAGCGAGAAACCCAACAAGGTGATGGTGCCCTTGACATCAGAGCCGGAGACTCCGGCGATGAGCGAGGAACTGAAGCTGGCGGTGGACCGAAGGAAATGTTCGCTGTGTTCTTTTCAGGCGTTCAGCAGGAAGAGCATCGTCTCGCACTACATCAAACGCCACCCGGGAGTCTTTCCAAAAAAGCAGCCCTCCAACAAACTAAGCCGTTACTTTACTGTGATCTATGCTGACGAGCCAGAGAAACCTCCCTCCGCGGAGATTGTAAACGTAGTTGAGGTAAAAGACGAGGTGGAAGCCGAGGGTGACGTAGAGTGGCTTCCCTTTAAATGTCTGAAATGTTTCAAGCTCTCGTTTAATGCGGCAGAGATGCTGGTGACGCATTACAATGACGGTCACGGCGAAGAACTCAAGCGGGACTTTGTCACCATTCCCAGCCCTGCAGAAGATGGGACGGAGCTCTATCAGTGCACCCACTGTGAAATCAAATTCTTGGCCCTTCCAGAACTCGCTGTCCATCTGATGAACCACAATGAGGATTTCCAGAAAAGAGCCATGAGACAGGAACGGAGAAAACAGCTTCAAAGCAAGATAAAGACGGCGGAGCCACTGGACGCCAAACCTGAGAATAAGGTACGTACTGTGGCTGTTATTTGTTACGGGTGGGAAGATGCTGTCAGAGAAATGCCTTCCTGTTTTCCAGCGCTGTGAATTACTGTGAAATATATAAGGGGGCTTGAAAGTAACACTTTCAGTGTAGATTAAGTGGTTTTTAAAGTGAATGTATTACTTCATTTGAGGTGAATATGGATAAATGTTAAATAAATGTCAAAATATTTATACTAATCCTAGAGCTGGGATGATTCTTACTAATAATATCTGTCCGATGTTGATTCTAAATCGCAAAGTCAATATTATGCACAGCTTTTTCATGTACTGCGGCTCTGTGATCAGTATTAAGTCCTTATCTGAAATCACTGTTAGTTTGGGTCGTTTATAACATGCATTTGAAAAAGCAACACTCGTCAAACACAATATTTTTATTTTCATGAAATTACCTGAAAAGATTTGAAGAACAGCAATATAAATATGCTTATAGGCGTGTGTGTAATGGTTCTTCTTCTGCGGCCCATATTGAGTTTCTACATGAGAGCGCCCTCTGGCTTTTGGGTGCAGCTACATTTCACCCTAATTCATTAAGAAAGCATAGCAAGCAGAATCACACAATTAATCGTCCCAGCCCTAGCTAGTCCTGAAGGACGTCTACAGTGATCGTTTAATGTTTTTTTTTTAAAGTTACACAGTTGTCACAGGATCTCTTCTATAACTGAAGACATTGAAAGATCTCTCTTGTCCTACAGGTGGAAAACACAGCCGATAAAACTCCGGCTGGTTACAGGTGTAACTTTTGTGTCGAGGTCCACTCCACCCTCCGTGCCATCTGTAACCATCTGAGGAAACACGTGCAGTACGGTGAGGCCAAAGAAGGTCACGTGAAGGTACGAACCACAAGACGTACAAAGATTGAGTTAATGTGAAATCAATATCCATTAATGACTACAAGTACATCTATCATCAGATTAGGTTATGGCTGTTGTGAAAACAAATACAACCCGATCTTAATGTCTTTATGTTGTTGTTTTATATGTTCTGGATATTGGGATGAGGCTCAAATCATTCCCAAATCTTTCTCCTGGGAGAGTGTTGGATGTTTTCTCTTGCATCTTTATTCACAGGACAGTTGTTTAAAACCACAGCGTTTATCTTCCTCTGAAGTCGATTTCACTCTTGTTTTAAATGATTTAACAGCTGCACGCTTAAGTAAGAGAACAAATCCTCGTAAGAAACATACAGCAGAGTAGGTTGTGTTTATGAAATTGCTTTAAACAAAGTTTATAAATCTGACAATGAAATGATCTGTTTCTGCTGCGAACACCATTGAGATGTCTTCACATGTAGACAGTGTTAATATTCCAGTGATGGTGTCAAGATGGCAACATGAAGGCCAGACTTAAGGAATGAAAGCCTGATGAAGATCAGTGGACCAAGAGCTCAGGATGGTCATATTCTTGC